>NC_064848.1:47375365-47675365 GCF_024139225.1 Suncus etruscus
TATCCATTCACAGGAAAGAAAAACATTCATTTGTGCTCACCACTAATCATTGCAGCACTCAGTATGATAGCTAAGACTTGGAATCAACCTAGATACCCAACAATAAACAAGAGGATCATGAAGATGTGGTACAGGTACACAATGGAATACTACATAGCTATAAGGAATAATACAATCATGCAATTTTCTGCAATGTGGAATCAAACTATAATATATTATTTTAATTGAAGTAGCCAGAAGAAGCATAAACACAGAATATCACTTATATACGATATTTAGAATAACTGCATAAAGAAATGCAGGGTTTAAATGGAAAATGTCTCAAATGCCCTTGGCCCCAGAATATAGCAAGAAAAAGAAAAGAGTGCAAGAGGAGAAGCACAAATATAAAAAGTTGGGGGCCAGAGGCCCTGGTCTCAGGTGCATTGGTGGTGTTAAAAATATACAGAGCTAAATACCCAAAACAAATTCACAACAATTGTATCAAGAGACCCACACTTTAATAATCAAAACTTAAAATGGTCCTGTTATACTGGCAGGCAAGGGGGCAGGGGTGGTGGTATGAGATGAACTCTGTGAACATTGGTGGAAGGAGGGACTAGTGGTGGGATTGGCCCTGATACACTGTATGTCTGAAACCCAACTATGAAAAACTGTAAATCACAATGGCTGTGATAAAAATAAATATATAAAAATAATAAAGTGGTAGTAGAACTAGACCTTTGGCTACATCTTTCAAGATCAGGCCAGTAATATAGCTGAGGGACAGAGCACTTGCCTTGCATGTATGAGGCCCTAGACTCAATTCTTGGCACTCCCATTCCCACACACACAAAGAAATTATTCTTGACCATCATATGCTCTAAGAAATATATACATTTTGAAATATAAATTTTATAAAACATTACTTACCTACACTAAAACTATATTCTGCTTTGTTTTGAAACTGAAAACAATCAACAGAAATTGCCTACATCCCAAGTTGGGGGTACATAATTCCTTCTTTTCATTTTAGGGTTTATGTATCTCTCTCCTCTCAAACTTCCTAAATCAAACTATTTTACTTTTTTAAATAATGGGTGATACGTAACTTGAACTAGCTATTCCTGCCCCTCCAGTTAGAGGGGAAAATAAGGGAGGCACCAGGACCAAACAGGCACAAGACTACTAAGTAGTAGGCTAGATACAGAGGGGACCACATATTCTAGCAAGCCTGGGGGTGAGGGAAGAGGATATGGGAAGTAGGACAAAAATGGAGGTGTAGGGAGGACAATTTGGTGATGGGAATCCCCCCTGATTTTATGTAAATATGTACCTAAAATATTATTGTCAACAATATGTAAGCCACTATGATCAAAATAAAAATTATATTAAAAAACTATTAGGAAGAAAAATATTGTAATCAGTAACAGATTAAAAGAGAACTGACTTAACAATACTAAAGTCGCTCATACTGTGATTACACCTCTGCATTTTAATAAAGAAAATATACCACATTAAAAAAATGGGTGAAAATTGATAAATATACTTTATGGATTACCAGTGAATTACAACTTACAATATGAAAATATCTGTTCTAAAGAATAGCAGTATACCAGAATATGAAAAGTGAAAGTTGCTAAACCTGACCATTTTGATAGGTTAATTACACCCACAATAGCATAAATAAATAATTCAGGGTGACTTAGGATAAAAAGTAAATATACAAAAAGTTCCAAGTGACATGGGTATTATGAAAAAAAGTGAATTTAAAGGAAAGGTAAAATATAAAAATAAATACTCAAAAAGATTGCAACAAATCTGTCAGTTCTCATATTTATTTCACATTCACTATAAAATCTTGACCAAAAATTAGTACAAGTTAACCAGTGTCTAATATTTTATACAGCACTGCTACTAATATCACTCTCTATTAAAATTTGAAGGTTAGCTATAGAGAATAGGGAAAACTGGGGGAAACCTTCAATGATTAGGTTTGGTACTGAAATGTTGTCCCAATCCTACTAGCTTTGTACTAAGAACAAGGCAACGAAACAGAGACTTTCTACTAATGCCCTTATCCTTTGCCAGCACTTGAAATTGGTTTATAGGGTAACTCCAAAGGGTAGAAAGAGAGAAGTTATTGTAAAATTACTAACAATTCTTAGATAAATTCTTCTTTAATCATAATGCAGAAATGTAAACAAATCAACATAAGACTACTGGGGTGAATCATGAGCGAGAGATAAGCAACTGGAAATGGTCAGGGAAAAGAGTATATTACTGATTATACTTAAGAAATAGATTTGATTACATTCTGAATTACTAACAGTCCTATCATTAAAACATAAAATTCCTTACATTGCTAGATTAGAAAAGAAAATTTCCAAGGGATTAGAAAATTCCTTCCAACTCAGAGAAGGCTATCATTATAAACTAACATCTCAACATCAAGAAACATTTTGGATTGGATGGTCTTTTAGGTGCCCACAATAAATCTCATTAGCAAAAATTCATAACAAAAATCACATACCACAAACCCACCTTCCAAATATCAGTGACTAGTCAACCAAAAGTTATTTTTGGGTTTGTTCTGGGGCCATATCTGATGAGGCTCAGAGGTTACTTTTGGCCTAAACTTAGGAATCACTCCTGTCAGGTTTGGGAGACCACAGGGATCGAACCTGGATCAGTTACATGCAAGGAAAGCACCTTATCTACTGCCCCATCTCTCTAGTTCCAGCCAAAAGTTCTTTGGTTTTCATTTTCAAAATACTGCTACCTTGCTTCATAGATTTCATGTATGTGTCAAAGTGTATCAAATCACACATTTGTAAGCATAGCATACTTATGTCAATTTTTGGATCAATAAATAATTTAAATTCTATCACCAGCTTTTCATCTCTGTAAACAAATGCTTTCATCCTTTAGATAAAAAAAAAGACTGACATTATTGCAGTCTATAGTTTTCTTTTTTTTTTTTCAGTCTGATATTTTCTGTCTCTCTTTTAAAATTATTTTCCCTTGGGTCACAAGATAGCTCAGAGGGAAGAAGTACATGTCTTGCATGCAGGAGGCCCTAACCCTTGGCATGACATGGTCCCTGGGGCACAGTTGCCCCTAGTACTGAGCCTGCAGTAGCCTCTGAGCAATTCTTGATGCAGCCCCCAAACAAAATAAACAAAAATACTATTTTACCTGGAATTCAAGTTTCAGTATAATCTCAGTTTTATCAATGAGCAACCATTAAAAAAATGATAGTAATAAAGTTCTATTGGGCAACTACATTTTTATGCTGCTGATTAAACAAACCAGTATTCTACTAATGATGCCATCATTGCTTTAAAATTTAAAAAGTGACTTTAAAATCTGCAGATTCCTTAATGATTTCTTTCTTTCCAGTAGCTAAGGTAATTCATTTCTAGGCCACACATTTCTATGTTTCTATTTTACGGTTCAGTGGTCATCGCCTTCCCTCATCCTTTATCCTGAAGCTAGCTGGAAAACAATCTGAAAACTTAATTAAGAGAAAGTGAGGAAAGCAACGAAATACTCACATCAGATTTAGAGGACATATTTTCCTCCACATCAGAATCATTGGGGTCCACAATATCATCAAAAGGTGGTAAAGTTGATTTCTTCTTCTCAGAGGGCTCATTTTCAATTTTGACTTTTCCCATCTTGACATGAGATTTATCTTTGATTTGTTTTTTGTCAGCAGAACAAGTGAGTATCAGTGGTGGTGCACTAGAAAAACTTTTAAATAAAGCCTCTGAGCTATTCTTTTTCTTTTTTTTCGCTGAGAGTTCTTCAGAATCTGAAATGGGGGGCCTTTTACTAGGAGCCTTCTTGTCTTGCTGTCCACTGCTGATAGTGAGTAAGTTACTGTCTGGTTTGGGCTCCTTAGACATGGGTTTCGGTTCCTTGAAGGCCATCTTAGGAACAATTTTTTCTTCTTTCAGTGGTTTATTTTCTTTGGGTTTCTTAGAAGATTCTTTGGAAGATTTGGTGTGATCCCTGGAAGGTTCTTTGAAGGCACTTTTATATTCTCGGGAGTCTTTAGAAGGTTTTTCCTTGTGCTCCTTCATTAATTTGTGAGGCTTTGAAAAACTGGTACTGCTGCTGCTGCTGCTACTGCTGCTGCTACTGCTGCTACTGCTGCTGCTACTGCTGCTGCTGCTGCTGCTGCTGCTACTGCTGCTGCTGCTGCTGCTGCTACAACTGCTGCTGCTGCTGCTGCTGCTGGTATGAACGCTCCTGTTAGGATCCTGCAGAAAGCGAGACCAAAGGGAACAACTCAAAATGCAATAGCAACCAGGGCGCCAAAACAAATTCGCCTGTGCTTGATTGACCTAAAGTGAGTGCTCGCCTTGACAGCTCTCAAATTTGCTTCATGGAAACCAGCAAGCACCAGAGAACAGGTGGGCAAGGGGTATGTGAGACATGTAGTGAATGAGAGCTACTCTCATGGAGGAATTTAATGAGGCAAGCTGCTTTCTTAATCATGAGAAGCCTGGTGTTCTAAATATTTCATTCAACAAATGGTCACTAGAGCTTGTCTAGTGCAAGATATAAAGATGAAACACATTACCTCCCCTCCGCCCATATCTTAATAACTGTGGCATGTCTAGGATGCACGGTAACTGTAACTGTCACCTATAAAAAGTCATGGCCATAAAAAGAAGGGGAAGTAATTAATTACTTTGGGAGGTATGGGGGCGACAATTCAGAAGTTTATAAAGAATTAACATGGGAGTTAGGGTCTAGTGAGCAAAGGGGAAAGACAAAGAAAATAATTAAAAAGTATTTGGAGACAAGAAAAGATAACAAACTTGAAGGATCATATAACAATGAAGGATTAACAATGAAGAATTTGGAGAACACCATCCAGCTACAGCAAAGGAAGAGATGGAAAAAAGAGCCCAAAGATTGAGGATGTAGCTTAAGAATAAAGTACTTGGCTTCTACTTTTGAGGTTCAGGGTCAGATCCCTGGTGGAGGAAGGGAAGAAAGGGGGAAGGTGCAAGGAAAGTAAGAAAGAAGAACAAGAAAAACAGTTGAGGGTCAAAATCAAGAAGAAAAAATATACAATTTGAGTGAAAATACAGCTGATTAACCTCCTCAGTTAAAGATAATGTCTCACATCTATTAACCAATTAAAAAAAAATCTAGGGATGGGGATGTGTCTCAATAGTAGAGCACCTGCCTTCCATGTGAGGCCCTGGGTTTAATGACCTATACCACAAACAGAACACCAAGCCTGTAGAAGCTTCAAAATACTACAAGGTACAGACAAGCACGAAACATCAAAGACATACCGAAGTAAAGATGGCACCAAATGAACTAAAAAGTCTAACAATTATTGTTGTGCAACCATGAGGAAATTAATTGTGGCTTGTAACACTTCAAATATGTTCATTTTTTTTCATTCACAGAAACACCTCAGAATATAAAGCTTACATATATTATTTAGAAATTAAATCTAAAGTCATAATTGCTATATTTCTGAACCTCAACTATTAAACAGAAATTCTGGACATGATCAAATCTACCTCAATACTAAAAATAGAGCTTTCCTTGAGTGTTTCTCTACACAAAGAACCAAAGACAAATGAATGTTCAAATTTTCAACTAGAATTTATATATTCAGGCTTTTTCTTTTTTTAAGAATTGCATGGAAGACTGGAAAGACAGTGGAGTGAGGGAGGATAAGAAACGCTATGAATATGGTTCACTCTGCTTCAAAAACCAAGTATTCTATATAATTCCTTGAGCACCATGAGGGATTATTCCCAAGCAAAGAGCAAGAAACAGCTCCAGAAAACTGTCATATGTGGCCCAAATTCCCCACGGGGGAAAAAAGTGGTCAGGATTAACTCCAGAACCTCATACATGCAAGGTAAGCATTCTACTTTACCAATGAGCCATGGCCCCTATGTTTACATGGTCAGTCTTGAGAGTCAGCTTTAAGTCAACACTGGTGGTGGGATTGGTGTTGGAAAGTTATTCATCTAAAATTCAACTATATTAACTATATTAATTTTGGTGCCTTAATATTTTAGAAAAATAGAGCAGAAAAGCAGTAAAAATATTTTTAAAATCCACAAGTAATAAATGGATTTCTTTTTAAAAAATTCACCCCTAACTCACCCATTTACAGGTCAATGACATATAAACCAATCCTATTACCCTTACATATCTAGAAATTTCAGAAAAGGCAGGAAACTTTGGCTATGCTTTTAACAATTAACAACTTACTCATTGGTACAATTTAAAATAAAAGCAAAAAATTAACCAGGTACATGAATAAACAGAAAATATCCAAAATAAAAACTTATTGTACTGGGTCTGGAGAGGTGGTGCTAGAGGTAAGGCGTCTGCCTTGCAAGTGCAAGCCTAGGATGGACCACGATTTGATCCCCTAGAGTCCCATATGGTCCCCCCAAGCCAGGGACGATTTCTGAGTGCATAGCCAGGAGTAACCTCTAAGTGTCAAATGGGTGTGGCCAAAAAAAACCAAACCAAATCAAAACAAAACATTTTACTATTAATGGGAATAAATATTTTTTTACATTGCTAAATGACAAGTGACACCTACCAATGACTTATTTTCTCAAGTGAGTATTTGGTTTTAAAATTCTGAAACAAATAGGGCTTGAGAGGTGGCTCAAAGGGCTGGAGCTCCTACTTTGCGGTGGGTGGGGGAGTCTATGGTTCAATTCCCAGCACCTCATAGTCCCTGAGCACTGCTTAGGGAAGCCCCTGAGCACTTCCGGCTATGTTGCCCAAACAAAGAAACAAAAATATTCCAAAACTGGTAAAACTGCCAAGCAAGTGGCATGTTTTAATATACTTAACTAGATAATTCTTCACAAAACATTTAAATCTATAATTTAAAAGATTGCTAAAGATAGTAATCATATTACTGAAATGATATTATTTTATAAATTGTATTAGAAGACATTTCCTGGCATGTTAAGCAATATTATAAATAATTAAAATAAGGCACAATGGACAAAATAAATTAAGAAAGAACACTTTGAAATAAAATATCCTTGAAGATTTTTTTAAAATGGATTTGCTAACTCATTGGATACAGTGCTTTGAAATGGGTATTCTAATTATGACCCCAGCATACATAAGCATTGCTGTTTAGTATACAGCTAATATTTAACATACCCATTTTTTCAAGTGTGATAATGAATTTGTTAGTCATTTTATAAGTGTTTTTATAAATATATTTTATAAATGTTTTATATAAAATATTACTAAATATTTTATATACTTTTACAAAACAACACAAATTTTAACCTCCAAATTTTCTAATGTTAAGTACTAAAATACCTTCCATGTGCTGAAAGAGGATAAAGTCACACGCATAGCACTCTTTCATTAACAGTAGGGCAAACCACAATGTCAAAAAAGAAAGTGTGTGTGTGTGTGTGTGTGTGTGTGTGTGTGTGTGTGTGTATTTGCGTGCACGTGAGTGCCCCAGAAGAAGGCAGGGAAAGGTAGGTGGCAGAAAAAGAAGATAAGGGAGAGTGAAAGGGAAACTGAGGAAACTGGTTGTGGAAAATGTGTACTGGCGAAGGTTGATGCACATTGTATGACAGTAACTCAAACATAAACAATTTTATATGTGGAAAAAAGATTGTATTATGAATAATCTAGTAACCATGATATATAAATAAATAAAACTTCCAGGCCTGGTGGCTGAAATGGCTGTTAAAAAAATACCTTCCATGATATAGAGAAATAGCTTAAAGAGTAGGAATTCATGCTTTGTATCCAAGAGCACTAGGTTTGATCCCTGATAGCACATAGACCTTCCTCAAATATCATCTGAAATGACTCCCAAGCAATAAGTGAATTATGAAATAAATGAGGTAGCTTCTAAACCAAAAGATAACAATAATTTCTAGCATTCAGAGGGCTGGGTCAGGGATACAGCTATAAAGTCCAAGCACAATACTTTGCATGTGAGAGGCCAGGGTTCAATCTTGGAGCAACTCAGAAAGAGACATCTGAGCAGAGTACTGCACCAGATGAGCACTGTACCCAACATCTGAGCACTGCACCCTTAACACCACACATAGAAAAAAACAAAAGTATTAAAGAATAGTGAATAAAGAGTATTAAAGGGGTAGGGTATTGAGGGTTTTATAGAGTTCTTTTATTATTTCTTTTGAAAATCCTTTTGCAGGACAAACTAGGATTCTTTTTCTTATTGGTTCATTGTAATAGAACCCAAGACCTTACACAGGCAAGACAAGTGCTCAACTGCTGATATACTTATGTACCGGGCTACCCAAACAGTGCACAGTTCATAGTTGTACATGGCACATATCCTTGTGCTATATAGTAAGTTTACTTTCTTGCATTAATTACATATGCATGATATAAAGTACAAAACTCCAGAAATTTTATAACCTTTTATCACCATATTGGTCTAGTATTTCACACTCATTGACACCTTTCATCTAGGCATTAAATCCTAGTATCATTAAATCCTAGTGACCTTTTCCCCACCACCAGTTCTTTTTCCTTCTTTACTTTCTTTCTGTAAAAGTTTTTGGACACCTTTTGAGTCCAGAGGCCTCTGAGGCCAATAAAGACTAGATCAGCTCAAAAAAGAAGTTCTAGACAGCAAATTGAAAGAAACTGCCTGGTTATCTCTTTTCTTATTGTACATATGCAAACTAAGAGGTCAATTTTTATGAAAAGTAAATTTAGTCAACTTGATTTAATTTAACAAATTCAATGACAATTAGTTGGTAGAAATGGGGTGAGATCAAAGAGAAAAATATTTATTTTCCATCAAATTCTGCTTCTTGTTTTAAAGTTTGTGTATTTTCACCTGTGAGTTGGAAACTGACCTTTTCTAATATCTGGCCACAATTTTGCTAGCTAACATTTCCAGGCTTTCTTCCAGATATGAGAACTTTAATTATGTAAATTTTAAATAAAGCACAGAAGCTTTTTGATTGTTTTACTCTAGGCAGAGCTCAAGGAACAAGAATGCAAGAGAGCTTAGGATCAAACCAGATCAGCATATACAAGGCATATATTCTACCTGCTGTATGTCTCTGGCCCCAAGCCTAATGTTTTTGTTCTTATTATTTTTTTACAAATAATTAAATTATACCAGCCCAAAAGCTGTCACCTAAGGCTGTTGTTGATAACCTGGACTACATACTTAACATATTATTATAATATCACAGTTATAATATTGATAACAATTATGTTTTTCATATACAGTTAACTGCACCGTTGCACTTCACCATTGCCAAAGTGCACAAAAGCATTCACCCCTGTTTCTTTGGGAGGAGAAAGGGCCAGAAGTGACTCATGGATATGCTTGTAGGACCATCTGCAGTGTCAGAGATCAAACAATGGTTGGCAGTAAGCAAAGCAAGCACTTTAACCCCTGTATTCTGACTCTATACCTCTGATCTTACTTCTGCAACTTCTAAACCATCTCTTCACCACCTCTGCCCTTTTGTAATACAGTTTTGCAATCCAAGGCCAATGGCTTATCATCATTCTACACCTCAATTTTCTGGCTTTGTTTCCCTAATAGGATAGTGGAGTGAGATCTTTTTACTTTCACTTTTGTGTGTTTGAAAGAGGAAGGAAGTGAAGGGTGGTGCACCAATAGTACACAGAGGGTATTTCCAACTCCAAATCATGGGTCCCTGATCAGAAATCACGTGGTATCTGAAATCAAACTTGGAAAGATAAGCATTGTTCTGCATATAAAACATTTGCTCCAGCCTTTTGAGCCAGTTTCTTTGTTCCTCAAAAAGGTCTAAATAAATAGGAGCCAGAGATATGGCTTAGTGGCAAAGTGCCTCCATTGCATGCATGAGACCTGGATTCCATTCCAGCACCACAAAATAATAATTTAAAAAATGATGTTCTAAGACAATTCAGAGTGATTTTATAAAACTTTCTCTGATGGCTGCTTTGAGGATGGGGTCCACCATCATCCAAATCCTTGTTTTCGTATCAAATAAGATCTTTCTCAACCCATATATATATATACAAGAATATTTTCTATAACTGCACTACAAATAAAAAATAATTAAATATAAAAAAATGGTTTTTATTAGATAGAACTACTTTGGGAAGGCGCTGTGTGGTGCAATAAATGGCAAAGTTCAAATGTATGCCATCTGATTCTATGTGAAAGTATGAAATAAATGTAAAACAGAAGCTTACAATATCAGAAAGAAATTGATGAAGAATAAAAATTTCCTATCCTATCTCAAATATACCAAGGATCAAGTCACTGGCATTAAAATTTTTAAAGAACTATTTATGTTGATGTAAAAGCTACTAAGCAGCATAAGATTAATTTAGCATCCAATGTGAAGTTTATGTGTGCTGTATAAATCAAATGATTTTTCCCCTGAGACTAATTGAGACAAAGTGAATATCAGTAACACAGAAAGCATGTGTGCAAAACTCAAATCTCAAACATTTACTGGTTCAACAGAAATACATATATTTTGCAGTAATTTTGTCACCATGCATTTAAGTTACCATATTTTTTCATATCCTCATATTCTCTTGGATTCTTCCTTTTCTTAATTTTCTAAAACAGAATTGGATCTTTGATGTTAATCTCTTCTAGTACTTCTTGCTATAAACTGTAGTAAACAACTTAAGAAGAGACTATAATTGGGGTCTGGAATGATAGTATAGCAGATAGAGCGCTTGTCTTACATGCAGCTGACTCAACCTCAACACCTGAGTGCTGCCTGAGAGCAGAGTATTTATTCCTGAAAACAGAGCCAGGGGGAAGCTCTGAGCACCTCTAGGTGTGACCCAAAAACCAAACCCTCCCAAAAAAGAAAGAGGCTATAACTATAAATAAGGTTTTCTGATTCTCTGTGGCCCAAAATTTCCATTTTTCTAGAATCATGATAACTCCACACGCTCAATCATCTTGTTAGTTTTAGAATCCATACTGTCTTCTCTGCTGTCCAAGATTTTCAGATCATATACTATGTTGTGAATGTCATCTGATTATGAACAAATAAACCTTCCGCAACTGTTTTTGTCATATAAAACCCAATAAATTTTATCCATGTGGCAACTTAAGAGATATAGAAGACATTAAAGGGGTTGGGAACATTCAAAGCCTGTGCCCTACTTATTTGATTGCAGCTCCACAGACACCCTGAGTACCACCAGAATAACCCATAAGGTCCCCAAGCACAAGCAGGGTTACCCAACAGTGCCCAGAATTTTAGGGACTGATCAGTACATTATCTTGATCAGTACCATACCTTGGCCCTTTTATTGAACCTTTAGACATCCATCCACAGCATCATTGTTCCCAGAATGCATCCCATGTCACCAACCCTATTCGCCAACCTGCCAGTATAACAGGCCCATTTTAAGGTTTGGTTGTTAAAGTTTGGGTTTCATGATTTCATAGTTGTTGACTCTGACTTAAATATTTAGTTCTGTCCTTTCTTTTTTTTTTTTTTTTTGTTTGGTTTTTGGGCCACACCCGGCAGTGCTCAGGTTACTCCTGGCTGACTGCTCAGAAATAGCTCCTGGCAGGCACGGGGGACCATATGGGACACCGGGATTCAAACCAACTACCTTTGGTCCTGGATCAGCTGCTTGCAAGGCAAACACCACTGTGCTATCTCTCCGGGCCCACTTCTGTCCTTTCTTAACATCACCAATGCACCTGAAACCTCCAACCTCCTGGTGCCATCCCTCAGCTTTTCATATTTGTGTTTCCTCTCCTCTACTCAATTGTTTTCCTTCTCCTTGCTGTACTCTGGGGCCTAGAGTGTTCTAAACAATTCTCATTTAAACCACTTAATCAAATCCAATCATTTTACTTCTCTTCAACTAGTCTGTTTTAGAGGTGGTGCATGGGGGCCTAAAAAATGTGATATTGAGATTATATTCTCTAGAGGGAGGACTTGCTGTGTTCCAAGCAAGACTCAGAAGGTTTGATAATCAAAATGCATAGGTGTGGCCAGCTTTCTGGATCCCAAGAGTTTTGGGGGTGAGGAAGGAGACTTTCCTCTGTGGTTGGGGAACACAAGCAAATAAAAAGAAAACCAGTGTTTAGAAATTGAGCTTCCTTACAACCCAACATTTAGGAACCCATATATACCTCAGAAACCCAAAAACACAATGTAGAAAAGCTCCTGCATCTTTATGTTCATAGCAACACTTTACAATATCCAGAATCTGGAAACATCCTAAATGCTGAAGAAATTGTGGTACATTCTACATGATAGAATACTACTATACAACTGTTAGGAAAAAAATGAAGTCATGAAAATGGGTTATTCATGGATGGATATAAAGAATATTATGTTGAGTGAAATGAGAGAGAGGGAAAGAAATAGATATAGAATAACCTCACTCAACTAGGGGAATTTAAATAAAAAGAAATATGGTGGAGTGGAGGGAAGGGAAGGGAAGGGAAGGGAAGGGAAGGGAAGGAAAGGGAAGGGAAGGGAAAGGAAGGAAAAAGGAAAGATAAGGAAAACCCTAAAAATTGAGCTCCCTTATGACCCAGTAATAACACTTTTGGAAATATACCCTAGGGACCCAAAAACACAATGCATAAGAGGCATCTGCACTCCCATGTTTGCTACACACTATTCACAATAACCAGAACCTGGAAACAGCCCTAGTGTCCAAAAACAGATGAGTAAATAAAGATGCTATACATCTACACAATGGAATATTACATAGCTGTTAGGAAAAATGAAGTCGTGAAATTTGTTTATACATGGATGAATAAAGAGTATTACACCGAGCAAAATGAATTAGAGGGAAAGGAATAGACATAGGATGATTACACTCATTTGTGGAATATAAAAAAATAAAGATAGTAAGTTAATAATATCCAAAGACAAGAGAGATGAGAGCCAGTAGGACTGGTTTATGGTAGGAAACTTGCCACAAAGAGCAGAAGTAGGCAATTAGAGCAGAAAAGAGACCACTATGACAATGGTAGTTGGAAATTATCACTATTGACAAGAAGTAGGTGCTGAAAGAAGAGAAACTGATATGCCTGATACCTTCATTAACAATATTGCAAACCACAGTGTCTAATATGGAAAAAAATGAAGAGAAAGGGATAGAAAGAAGAAATAAGGAAAAGAAGAAGAAGATGAAAGAAAGAAGGAAGAAGGAAGAAGAAAAAGGAAGAAGGAAGAAGGAAGGAGGAAGAAGAAGAGAGAAGGAGAAGGAGGAGGAGGAGGAGAAGGGAGAAGGAGGAGAAGGAGGAGAAGGAGGAGACGGAGGAAAAGGAGGAGGAAGAGTAGAAGAGAAGGAGAAGGAGAAGGAGGAGAGGAGGAGAGGAGGAGGAGGAGGAAGAGGAGGAGAAGAAGAAGAAGAGGAGGAGGAAGAGGAGGAGGAGGAATCAGGCAGTGGAGAGGGCAGTGAATAAATACTTAAATTTATCATAACTATGAGCAATGCTGATTGATCCTAAATTTATTTTTTAAAGGGTGCCAGGGATCAAACTCAAGGCTTCACATTGGCAAGCTCTATTGATGAGTTAACTTAACTAGTCTTAAATTCCTAATTTATGAACCTATCATTTGCTACGTTACTTAAATTTCATGTATTTAAAATGAGGACTATTGATTAGAACTATATTATCAATATCATCCATTAAGTTAAAGTTGATAAATAAGTTTAAAATCAAGAACCAATATATTAAATTTGTATGTATTAGAATCTAACATATGTTAAATATATGTAATAGGTTTCAACATAGCGAACTTCACTACAGTTCTACTGTTATTACTACCATAGACAAACCCAGGAAAATTAAAACTTATATAACACAATTATAAAATATAAAATTATATAAGAGATAATTTCTATAATATATTCTATAACATATAACCCATATTAACATATGTAAATTATATATGACATAAAATTATATAACACAATATTTAGGGGAATTTTGGAGAAAGAAATAATCACTACAGAATTAAATCTAAGGGATTTAACAGCAACTCATATACAATTAAAAAGAATCATTGAACTGGTAGATAGATATGAGCAAATGACCAGGATATTCACAAAGATAAAATGGAAAAATATATAAAAGGCTATGAGGAGACATAGAAAACAAACCAAAATAAATACCTAACCAGAGGTTTATTTAAATATTGTAATGCATTGGCTGAGAATTTCAAAATAATTTGTCACTATGAACTCAGTATCAGGATATTATAAAAGTGATATACACATATAAACTAAAGAGAAACTTACTCCTAGCCACACTACAATAAAAATGAATACTACCAAAGACAGAAAAGCAATAAGAAACAATAGATGACCTACTAAATAAAAGAATGAGCAAATGGTAGCATGTAATAGCCAGCTCATACAAATGAATTTCGTGCTATTTTTAAACAAGACCTAATAAATATTAAGTACACAATGTGCAAGTATAAAAATATCAAAAGAAGAATATAAAATAAAAACTCAATATTTCATAATACCACATATTTTATAATGTAATTTGTTTACTTGTTTTTTTGGTTTTTGGGTCACACCGGCCACGCTCAGGGGTTACTCCTGGCTCTATGCTCATAAGTCGCTCCTGGCAGGCACGGGGGACCATATGAGACACTGGAATTCGAACCAACCACCTTAGGTCCTGGATCGGCTACTTGCAAGGCAAACACTGCTGTGCTATCTCTCCGGCCCCTCAGGAGCAATCTTAGTCTGCTTGTGAGGTAACCCCTGGTGGTACTGAGGGACCATATGAAGTACAGAGGTAAAACTATGGTCAGTTGAATGCAAGACTATACTATCAGTCCCTTATCTGTGTTCTTGAAATAAATGTTTTTCTCATAGCTAAGATGGTGAAAATGTTTCATTATTGTCTTTAGCACCATGTGCAAAGATCAAATCAAAATGGAGTGTAGATCTTGATATCAGATTTGAAGCAATAAGGTACACAGAGGAAAACATAGGCAAAACACTTCATGACATGGAGACTAAAGGCATCTTCAAGAAGGAAACATCACTGTCCAAACAAGTGGAAGCAGAGATAAACAAATGAGACTACATTAGACAGAGAAGCTTCTGCACTTCAAAGGAAACAGTAACTAGAATACAAAGGCTATCTATGGAATGGGACAAACTATCCACCCATTATTTATCTGATAAAGGGTTGATATCTAAGATATATAAGCTACAACAGAACTGAACAACAACAAAAAAATCTTCTAACCCTATCAAAAAATGGGGAGAAGAAATGAAGTTATTTCCTCAAAAAAGAAATACAGATGGCCAAAATGTTTCACCATTCATCAGGAAGATGCAAATCAAAATAACAATGAGATTTCATCTCACACCACAGAGACTAGCACACATCACAGAGAACAAGAACAATCAGTGCTGTTCACTGCAGCACTATTTACAATAACTAGAATCTGGAAGCAACCCAGGTGCCTGAGGAGATGAGTACCTAAAGAAACTGTGGTATATCCACCCCAGGGAATACTATGCAGACATTAGAAAAAAATGAAGTCATGAATTTTGCTTATACATGGATGGGCATGAAGACTATTGTGCTGAGTAAAATGAATCAGAGGGAGAGGAGTAAATATAAAATAATCTCACTCATCACTGGGATAACTGGGATATAAGGAAAATAAAAGTGTGGGGGTGATATCCAGATATAATAGAAATGAAAATCAGGAGGATCATTCCATGATAGGTAGCTTGCCACAAAAAGCAGAGAATGCAGTTAGAGTAGAGAAGGTCTAATATGGAAAGGACATTCATGGCACCCTTTCATTTTCAGAAATAGAAACCCCAATGCCACAAAAAAGGGGGGGGTGGGGGTGGGTAAAATGCCTGCCCCAGAGGCAGGTGGGAGAGGGTGGCTGGGAGAGAAGAGGACATCAGGGAGAAGGAGAAAGGAAAACTTTTGACATTGGTGGCAAGAAATGCACAATGGTGAAGGTTGTTATACATTGCATAGTTGTAAATCAATCATGAACAATTTTATCTGTAAAAAAAAAAAAACCCTGTATTATGAACAACCTTATAATAGCCATGGTGTTTAAATTTAAAAAATCACCTTCCACAAATACGAACAAAAATTTAATATTTGTGGATGGTTGTTAAACTTGTGATATGGAGAAAGATTTTAACATTAATGTTAATATTTGGGAAAAAAAACCATTATTAGAGGAAGCACTGGCATCATAAACTGAAGCAAAAGGAAAACTACAAAGGTATTTTTAAAGCTGTAACAAAAAATTAAATAAACTCCATAAAAAACTAATAAAATTCAACATTTTCCACATAAGATTAACTAAATAGAAGAAAAGGATAATAGGAAATAGAAAATAAATTGAATATTTTTGAAAGCACACTACAGATTAAACATATAAAAGTATTCTAGTTTTTTTTGTTTGGTTTGGTTTTTGAGTTTTGGTTTTGTGGGGTTTTGCTTGGATTTTTTCTTTTGTAATACACAGGAAAGTAAATTAGGAAAACAGTATTTAGCAAAACTAGCCTCCCCCAAAATATTAAAAGCAGAATAGTTTTTACTGAAATCAAATAAGATCTTCCCACATAGAAAATATTAGACCCACAGTTGTTGTTGTTTTTTTTTTTAATTAATTGCTATGAAAACAGAGCAACAGTACAGTTTGTGTCCCCGGCACCAAATATGATCCTCCAAAGAACCACCAGAATACAATCCTGAGCACAAAGCCAGAAAGGGCCCCTGAGCACCACTGGGAGTGGCTCAACTGTCACCCTCCCAATAACAATAAATTAAGTGCTAGAAAAAGTCATTCCAATCTCACGGAAACTCTTCCAAAATAGAGATGAAAAGGTTTCCTTTTATGCAGTGAATTTATCAAAACAACCAATCTCACCAAAGATAAGAGAAAGAAACCTGTAGAATAATTTAACTCAAAAATATGGGGAGATAGCTCAAAAGGCCTGAGTACATGTTTTGCAGGCAAGAAGTTCTAGGTTAGAACATCAGCATACCATTGTACTCTGAACACTGCAGAGCCCTGATAATTGCACCAGAAATAGCTACAGAACATGGTTGGGTGTGGCCCCCAAACACTCAAAAAACACATATACAAAAAAATTAAGGGTATAAACATTTAGAACCTGAGAGATACTACAGCACATAGGGGAGTTGCCTTGCCCACAACCAACATAGGTTCAATCCCCTGTTCGCTTTAAGATCCCCAAGCCAACCAGGAGTGATTCCTGAGTGCAGAGCCAGGAACACCACTAGGTGTGGCTCCCAAAATAAAAATAATTAAAAAACAAACTATTAGCACAAACAGTCCACTTGTAGGTGATTTAAAAAAAAACTTTATAAAGCAGAAACTAAGCTGGGTTTATTCCAAGAATGCTTTGTACTGTTTTCTTTTGTTTTGCTTTGCTTTGTTTTGGGCCACAACAGATTGTGTTCAGTGCTTACTCCAGACAGGATCACTCCTAGAAGAACTTAGATCAGCTACATGAAGGCAAGTAAATGCCTTACCTGCTGTACCTTCCACCCCATGCCAAAAATTTAAGAAGAGTTTAAAGGATGAAATGGACATTAAGAAAACAACCCCATTCACAATAGTGCCACACAAACTCAAATATCTTGGAATCAACTTGACTAAATATGTGAAGGACCTATACAAGGAAAACTATAAAACTCTGCTCCAAGAAATAAGAGAGGACACACGGAAATGGAAACACATACCCTGCTCATGGATTGGCAGGATTAACATCATCAAAATGGCAATACTCCCCAAGGCATTATACAGATTTAATGCTATCCCTCTAAAGATACCCATGACATTCTTCAAAGAAGTGGATCAGACACTTTTGAAATTCATTTGGAACAATAAACACCCTCGAATAGCTAAAGCAATCATTGGGAAAAAGAATATGGGAGGAATTACTTTCCCCAACTTTAAACTGTACTACAAAGCAATAGTTATCAAAACAGCATGGTATTGGAATAAGGACAGGTCCTCAGATCAGTGGAATAGGCTTGAATACTCAGAAAATGTTCCCCAGACATACAATCACCTAATTTTTGATAAAGGAGCAGGAAATCCTAAATGGAGCAGGGAAAGCCTCTTCAACAAGTGGTGTTGGCACAATTGGATAGCCACTTGCAAAAAATTGAACTTAGACCCCCAGCTAACATCATGTACGAAGGTAAAATCCAAATGGATTAAAGACCTCGATATCAGCCCCAAAACCATAAGATATATAGAACAGCACATAGGCAAAACACTCCAGGACATTACAGGCATCTTCAAGGAGGAAACTGCACTCTCCAAGCAAGTGAAAACAGAGATTAACAGATGGGAATATATTAAGCTGAGAAGCTTCTGCACCTCAAAGGAAATAGTGCCCAGGATACAAGAGCCCCCCACTGAGTGGGAGAAACTATTCACCCAATACCCATCAGATAAGGGGCTAATCTCCAAAATATACAAGGCACTGACAGAACTTTACAAGAAAAAAACATCTAACCCCATCAAAAAATGGGGAGAAGAAATGAACAGACACTTTGACAAAGAAGAAATACACATGGCCAAAAGACACATGAAAAAATGTTCCACATCACTAATCATCAGGGAGATGCAAATCAAAACAACGATGAGATACCACCTCACACCCCAGAGAATGGCACACATCACAAAGAATGAGAATAAACAGTGTTGGCGGGGATGTGGAGAGAAAGGAACTCTTATCCACTGCTGGTGGGAATGCCGTCTAGTTCAACCTTTATGGAAAGCAATATGGAGATTCCTCCAAAAACTGGAAATCGAGCTCCCATACGATCCAGCTATACCACTCCTAGGAATATACCCTAGGAACACAAAAATACAATACAAAAAACCCTTCCTTACACCTATATTCATTGCAGCACTATTTACCATAGCAAGACTCTGGAAACAACCAAGATGCCCTTCAACAGACGAATGGCTAAAGAAACTGTGGTACATATACACAATGGAATATTATGCAGCTGTCAGGAGAGATGAAGTCATGAAATTTTCCTATACATGGATGTACACGGAATCTATTATGCTGAGTGAAATAAGTCAGAGAGAGAGAGAAAAACGCAAAATGGTCTCACTCATCTATGGGTTTTAAGAAAAATGAAAGACACCCTTGTAATAATAATTTTCAGACACAAAAGAGAAAAGAGCTGGAAGTTCCAGCTCACCTCAGGAAGCTCACCACAAATAGTGATGAGTTTAATTAGGGAAATAACTACATTTTGAACTGTCCTAATAACGAGAGTGTATGAGAAAAATGGAGAGCCTGTCTAGAGTACAGGCGGGGGTCGGGTGGGGAAGAGGGAGACTTGGGACATTGGTGATGGGAATGTTGCACTGGTGATGGGTGGTGTTCTTTACATGACTGAAACCCAAACACAATCATGTATGTAATTAAGGTGTTTAAATAAATTAAAAAAAAATAAAAATAAAAAAAAGAAAGAATTTAAGAAGAGTTTAGCACGGCCAAAATGCTTATCCAGTTTCACAATAGCAGATTAAAGGAGAAAAAAAAAAAAAAACCCCATCAACTCATTTTAAGAGGTACTAAAATGTGTCAGGGAAAATAAAAATCGTGCAAATTTTAAAACATCAATAAAATGATAAATTCCCTATCTTGACAAAAATGGAATCACCAAAATGATATACAGATGACATTCTAAATGATATATTCTTAGAATTGATTTTATATATCCTTTTTATTTATGTATATATAAATTTTTAAAAATATCAAAAGTATCTTACTATTTTACCATTAAAGAAGGCCTCAATAAACTGAGATTAAATTCATGAATAACAATACTCATTATTAAAAAAAACAATACTCATTATTTATGGACTGAATATAATTTCAATCCAAATCCTAGTAGAGTTTTCCAAAGAACATTAAAGAGTCTAATTTCAAATAAAGGGGGAAGAACCTGCCATGCTATAGAGTAAACCTCATCATAAAACTCCAGCAATTACGACACTGTGGTCAGGCCACAGAGATCAACGAACTGACCAACAAAACAGACATAAACAATATACCTCCCAGAAACACACACACACACACACACACAAATCTGACTTTTACAAGGGACGCATAAGAGATTCAGTGGAAAGCACAGACAACTCAATAAAATGTTCTGGGAATGATTTTCTATATAGGAAAAAATTTAAATTAGACTCTTACCTCATACTATACATAAATCAATTCCAGATGTTTGAAAATATATAAAATGTTAAACAAATTTCTGAAACTTGTTATAAAAAAGATTATATGGCCTTGAGGTGTAAAATAACATATTCAGAAGAACACAAAAGAAATTATCATAAAATATCTCACCACATTAAAACTAGAAACATTCTATTAAAAGATACGATGAAGTGAAAAAGCCACAAGCAGGTATGTTAGGAAAATGGTATCTACAGTGACTATAACCAACAATAGATTCACAGGCTACAAAGATAGTTCAAAGGGCTGAAGCACATGCATTGCATGTTGGAGGCCCAATTAGATAATCCACATTGCTTGATCCCCTGAGCTCAGCCAACAGCAATCCCCAATCACTGAGCTGGGGAATAAATAGCCCACAATATTACTTTAGTGTTGCCAAATATCAAACAAACAAAAAGGTCCTTTTCCTTTATTGAATAAAATAAGTTTCTATCTTTAAAATATAAAAAGACTTCCAGCAAATAAGTAAAATATGCAGAAAATATCACTATTTTACAAATAGACATGAATGACCACTGAAAGTATGCTTAGACTCCTAATGTATCAGTAAGATACAAAATAAGACAAAGCTAAGATGCTTTTTTTATGCTTACTAACTAGGCAAGTCTGACTAGAAAAAGGAATGGGATCAATTTGCACATTATTGATTTAAGGCCCCAAATTATTAAATTATTGTAGTTTAAAAGGTGCATTTTCTTCATTACATACATATTAACATAACTGAACACACTAATGAAAATGTCTATTTTTAATAAGGTACATTTTCTTCGTTGCATACGTATTAATGTAATTGAACACGCTAGTGCAAATGTCTATCTTTTTTGTACTGTAACCTGCAGTGCTGAAGGCTATTCCTGGTTTGGTACTGGGGATCAAGAAGTGGTGGAGACTGAACCCAGGTCCCCGCAGTCAGAGCCTATGCTCAGTGGACTTAGCTATTTCTTCTGCCTTCAAAATTATTTCCAGGGGCTGAAGTGATAGTACTGAGGGTAGGATGCTGGCTTTGCACATGGCCAACCAGGGTACAATCCCTGACTTCCCATATGGTCCTACAACCACTACTAGAGTAATTTTAATTCCTGGGTGCAGAGTCAGGAGTAATTCCTGAGCAGAGTGTGCCCCACTCCAAATTTATTTCAGGTGTGGGTGAAAGAGAGAGTACAGCAGAAAGGTATATTTACCTTGCATGCAGCAGACCGTAGGTTGGATCCCTAGCATTGTAGATGATATGTAAGCCCTTCAAGGAGTGGTTCTTAAGCACAGAGCCAGGAGTAAGCCCTGAACACAGCCAAGTATGGTCCTAAAACAAAAATTATTTCTATCCTTCGAAAAAAAAATCCCTTCATGAAATTTTTACAAATGTATGCTTTTTTCCTTTCCTTCTAAATTTAGCTTACAGTTGTATCCTATCAATCTCCAATCTTCCCCATGTTTAGAATAATGGGCTTACTCATATGAGAAGCATAATATATATTTCCCTTTGAATAAATTTGTACATTTGTTGAGCATTTACTATTTAGTAAGCACTCAAGAGTGGCACTAGATCCAATATTTTATAGTTTAAGTGATTACATTACATTACATGTAAAGTTAACGTTTCTCTTCCTGAACCACACATTCCAAAAGTGACCAGGTAGGGCAATGAGAAGAAGCAATGAGTCAGCACCATCATGCCCAAATAAATAGCAAAATCTATGCTGGGCCATGGAAAGTATCAAAGGAGCTGGGAACATTTTTGTTAGCAAAGATTAAAACTTATCCAAGGGCTGATCATAATGCATCAAAAAAACAAACAGAAAAAAAAAACATAGACATTAGATTAAAGGGATTCCCAGTGGCCAAATCAGGAAAATTTAAGCATGAAAATTAATAACAATAGCAATAAACTATTCTCATTGAAAGGAGTACATATAATTAGACTGGTGAGATAATTCAAAGAACTGAGTACATAATATGCACATTAGAGGTTCAACTTTCATTCACTATATGGTCCCCTGAGCTCTAGGATCAAGCAACAAGAATTAACTCCGAGTAGAAAGTAGTACCTGAGCACTACTGGAAGTGGCTGAAAACAAAACACCAAAAATATGTATTCATGAATCTAAAATGATATGAAAAATTCAAGAACTGGAGTTTGAGGAAGAATATTTATATTTTCTCAACATACCTCTCAATATAATATTAGTTACCAAAAAAGATTAAAAAACAATTTTAATCTTTTTTGAAAACAATTTTTTATTACATCAGGATATAATTTAAAAAAAAGGTCTCAATGGTAGAGCATTTGCCCTATATGTGTGAGACACTGTTTCACTCCTGTCACCACAAAAAAAAGAAAGAAAATAAATAATATAAAAGAAACTTAGAGTAAGAAATCTCACAGACACCAGTGAAATCAAGTAATCAGAATGGGCAGGAGGTGCCATGTATAAAATCAACCCAGGTACATTCCCCATGACACCATATGGTTCTTCAACTCTTATCAGGAATGACTGCTGAGCACAGTCAGGAGTAAGCCCTGAGTAACCTCACAACAGAATGGTAATAGCATATGATAAAAAGTATTATCATGCTATTAGATAAAATAGGACATCATCTATAATATTCCTGCTAGAGATAACCTAGTCATGAGGAGTTATCATAAAAGCCCAAATTGAGGACCAATTAGAAAAAAAAAATGGTCCTGTAATCTCAAAAGTTCTCAAATTCAGGATCTAACTCAAAAGGCAAGAGCATATGTTATGCATGTGGGAAGCTAAGGTTCAATCCCAACCCATATTCCTCCATGCCTAATACCATTAGGAGTGGCCCTAAACACTGAACCAAAAATCAAAATCAAAATCAAAAATATTTTTAAAACATTTAAAACAAGGTTTCACATTCAATAGAAATCAAAGACAGACCAAGGAAAACAGCAAGCAGTTGAAAGAGACTGAAGGCACACAATAATACAATGCATTCCTAATACTATATGTGATTCTAGACTAGATCTTTCACTATAAAAATAAAAGGTATTATTGGCACAATCTGTAAAATTTGAATAGGATCTGAGGAGTGAGTTTGGTGATGTAGCCATGAGAATTCATGGTATCTTTGTTATATAAGAGGTTGTCTGCAGAAAATAAATACTAAACAAGTTGCTTTCAAATAGTTCAAGTAAATAAATCTCTCTACATACAACACTTCGATAAACAAGAGAAATTTTTCACATTATGAACAGATTAACATAGAAAGAAATGAAAAATGTCTCAACTGATGCACTGTGTATTAAGCAACCCTGGAAAGGGATTCAAATCAGACTGACCCAATGAACGAATCTATTCAATTTATTCCATATGGCTCTCAAGGATTCTATTATACTGAGTTTCCTAAATTGGCTATATATTTGCTTTGTTTTGTTTTATTTTTTTTAGGGGCCACACTCAGTGGTACTCAGGACTTATTCCTACTTCTATGCTCAAAGATCAAACCTGGTGGAGTTTATAGGACCATATGCAGTTCAGAGAATTAAATGGCATCAGCAGCATTCAGGAAAAGCTCCTTAAAGCCTGCTATTATTTTGCCAGACCAATAGTTTTCTAAGTGTACTCTAAATACCATTCCAAAAGGAAACAAGGCTTCCTTCAAAAATTATACTTGTGAATTAAATAAATGACTTGCTGAAATCTGGCTTTCAAGATGCCAAGTAAGATTGAGTCTGTATCACACACAAAACCCAAGAAAAACACAAACCACACAAGCTCTGAAGTCCATACATCTCTCATCTAATATTTATGGCTTCTGTTTAAGATAGAGGCTATAAATTGTAATATAAAGTCAAATATGTATTTGGAAACAAACCATTTATGACTTTTTGGGGGAAAACTGTTTCATTTGGTAGGATGTGTTATAGAAACAAGATGATTATCCATAAAATTTACAGACTGGCTGTAAAATGAACCTAACAGATTTACACACACCAAAAAAAAAAAAAAAAAAACAGCTTTTTTGAAGGAAAAATGCTGTTTTTTGTGCCATTCTTGGTCATGAGAAGCCCTCAAAGTCTATTTGAGATGAGATAGGGGAGGTGATCCAATAATAGTGTTTTGACACACCACCAAAAGAGCTCAGTGCCTTAAAGCAATTTTGATATTTCTCTCAAAAACACACTAGAAAATTCAGAATGGACAGTAGAAGTTTCTCATTGTTTTCTTTCTTTTTTTCTTAAAGAAACTAAGCTAAGATATCTTATTTCCCTGTCAAGATAAATTCTACCAAGGAAGGCCCACTACTGCCATGTCATTGACTTACTCCAAAGACAGTTTTATATCATCAATGCATACTGTAATATTAAATGTGACTGGTCACAACAGGTACTCAAACATCTTCTGTTTGCTTTATGAACCACACCTGGCAGTGCTCAAGGGTTACTCCTGGCTTTGCATGCAGGAATTATCTATATGGATTGCCAAGGATTGAATCCAAGTCTGTTGCATGCAAAGTAAGCTCCCTATCTGACTATCACTCCAGCTCTAAGTAATCAAATATTTTAAGACTATTAATATTTTTTCTGGATAAGAGAACAAAAAAGTAAACAAAAGTCTTCCCCAAGTAAACTTTTATTTTTGTTTCATTAAATAACCTGAGCAACCTGAGCAGGTGGAAGATTTCAGGTAGGCACCTAATGACAAAAATCGATTAATGTAGGGGCTACAGTGATAGTATAGTGATAGTGCGATTGTCTTGCTGACTAAAGTTGGATCTCAGCACCCCATATGGTGTCCCTGAGCCCACCAAGAATGCTCACAGAACCAGGGAAGCAAATTAGGGGTTCCCTCTCAAACTTGATTTCTAAAAACAAGAAAAATTACAATCATTTTCTTTTTTTCAGTGAATCTCAATCTATAAAGCCAGAAACAAAAGGACTTCTACCAAAAATCTTTCAAATCTTGAAAACTGTCTTGGATTTCCTGAGCCTGTACTATCTCCTGTGTTTTGTTTTCTCTCTCTCTCTCTCTCTCTCTCTCTCTCTCTCTCTCTCTCTCTCTCTCTCTCTCTCTCTCTCTCTTCTCTCTCTCCTCTCTCTCTCTTCTCTCTCTCCTCTCTCTCTCTTCTCTCTCTCCTCTCTCTCTTCTCTCCTCTCTCTCTCTCTCTCTCTCTCTTCTCTCCTCTCTCTCTCTCTCTCTCTCTTTCTTCCTTTCTTTCTTTCTTTCTTAAGATTTTTGGGCCACACCCGGTGAAGCTCAGGGATTGCTACTGGCTATGCACTCAGAAATTGCTTCTAGCTTGGGGGATCATATGGGATGCCTGGGGATGGAACCCCATCCATCCTAGGTCAGCCACATGCAAGACAAGCACCCTTCTGCTGCACCACACTCCGGCCTTTCTGTTTTGTTTTGTTCTGCTTTGTGTTTCAAATACTTCAGACTGTCTCCTGATTTTGGAAGAGGAGAAGGAAGAAAAGAAGAATGAATGAGAGAGAAATGGAAAAAGAGACAGAGAAATTCAAGATTCCCTAAAGAAGAGGTAGCAAGCCAGCTAAACGAAGCTGATTCTAATAAAGTATACTACCATCCAACTTTGCAGCGTGGGGGTGGGGTGGGGAAACCTTTTAGTATCTCAGCACTCAAAGAATCACTTTTACCCCCATGATTTATTTGCATCTCTTCTTTCAAGAACCTGGTAGATTACAAAGCTATTTGTTGACTTTATAATAGTCTTTTTCATATGCTGGTTAATGTCAGCGAAAACCACTTCTGAAGCTATATATACCCTTGGTCTTCAGCTGAAAAATTAAAGACTCTAAAAATTAGGCTTGTCTCTGATTTGTGGAAAATGAAAATGCAAACAATTCCCATAGAGAGGTTGATGCTGGCTTAAAAAAAAGCTTGGAGGCAAGATTGGAGGAGTGGATTCCTAATGATCCTTTGCTCCATGCAATTTGGATTTTCAGGAAAAAAAAAAAAAACAAAAAACAAAAAACAAGGAATGTCAGTTTACTTATGAAGTAAAAATAAGAGAATATATTCTTCTGCCAACACCCAGGAGCTGGTTCACTATGGCAATTTCTCCAGCTGGTCTTTAAAGAAAGAAACTCCATTAAGATTGTTCTGGTAGTCTCAAGGCGTCTTAGAGAATTTGTTTTATTTTCCATTTCTTTCTAGTTTAATTGCACTTTCAAAAAGGTAACCTTATCTGTCTTCTTATAGGAAGAATGCACAGAAACAGTGAACAGAAATCCTGATTCAGCTACTACCTTGCTTGGCCAAATCATTTTAATAGTTGACAGCCTCAATTTTACGAAACTGCAAAATGGAGCACTTGATCTGTACATAAAAGAATCCCTTAAACTATAAAACTACAATATGTATATTTTCCTCATTTTAAAAATGAGGATAAAGTCAAAAGAGATTTATAATTGACATAGCTATTAAGTGCATTTCGTAGCAGCCAGGACTTCCCAGGAAGTGTGGGAGATGTGTTTCATAAGAATCTGCCTATTTAGGGGGTGGGGTTATGGAGAAGACCAAACACTATTCAGACTGCTGGAGGCAATTCCAATTGATACTCAGCCAAGTGTTGCTCACGCCCAGCAGTGTAGGGAACTTGAAGAGCTGCCCCAGGAGTGCTCAAGAACCAGGAAATGAACTCAGATTTCCTGAAGCTAGGCATATATACTCATGGCCTTTTCAGATTCAACTCTGAGGCCTGAGAATCTCTGCCTTTCTATTGCTATGCCGATCTTTACCAAAAGAAATCAGGATAGGTGCAAAGAAGACTAAGCAATGAGAAATTAACATGTATCTCAACAATCCCTACAAGACTCAGAATGATTTGTCTCATCTATGTGATATAAAGAAACTTCCTTGGGAATACCAAATCCCCAAAGGCAATAGAAATTAAAGAGCAGGAGAACTTGTCTTAAGTAGGAAGCTTACCACTGTGACAAAGGTGATGGGTGTATATAAATTAAATAAGGGAACATAAGTATAAGGGAAATGTGCCTGTACGGAGGTAGATTGAAGGACAGGTGATAAACTGGGGATACTGATGAAGGAAAGTAGATACAGGTAAAGGAACTGGTGTTGGAACACTGTCTGAAACTCAATCACAAATATGTTTGTCACTATAATTCACAACAATTAATAATAATTTTTTAAATTTTTTAAAATAAACAATTCTATAGGTTTTATTATTAATGGCAAGCCTGAATACTTAAGGGCAGCATTTAACTTTGTTCCTTGAAAAATAAACACTATGTGGTTCTATAGGACACATATATTTTAACTTCAATGCATTTTATGTTAAGAAAAGTAAAATCAGAAATAAGATTTAACCATAATGCATTATTTTTTAATTAAAGAAAAAAGGACTGGATAAATAGCACGGGGGTAAGGTATTTGCCTTGCATGCAACTCTCTCCAGTTTGATCTCTGTCACTACATATGTCAAAAGCAATGTCAAGAGTGAATCATCAGTGTTCAGTGTTCGGGAGCTCTTGAACACTGATGAGTGACCTAACAACAAAAACAAAAGTGAAAATAGCACATAAAATAAAATATATCCCAAAACTAAAAAAAGTGAAAAGCATTCTTATTTCTAGAGTCAGTCATTCACTGAGATTGCTTTCCCCTTTTTCCCATTACTTCTTTCTCCTCTTCTTTTGCTCATCTCCTTTCCTGCCTTCCTGTGCTAGAACTCATGACCTCACATACATGTAATCTACAAACCCATAAGCTAGAATTCTAGCCAGGCTATTAAGCTTTTCACTCCTAATTCAGTGTTGTTGTTTAAATTAAAAAATAATGAACTGTTTTTGTTTAGTGGTCACATCCAGCTGTGCTCAGAATCCTGACTCTGCACTCAGGATCACTTTTGACAGATTCAGGGGACCATATGTGACACCAGGGATATGCCACTTAAGAAGCAAGCACCTTAGCCACTGTACTATCTCTCTAGCCCCCTGACTTGATGCTTATTCATTGTGCTCTACAAATAATTCAGTTCAGTTATTAGAACGGAAAATTCTACTTTATTTAATCTTCCTTCAAAATAAAAATAAACCAGTAACTATTACATAAAATTTTCTAGAGTAAAAAGAGCATAATTTACTCAGCACGCTCAGCTTAGCAGAATGGCATTATCAAATGTCCCTTTTAGCCCCTGTACTTAAACTAGACCTTCAGAAATAACTATCAATGTTAAATAAGTGTTGTAAGCTAAAAATATAAAAGAGAGAGAGAGAAAAAGAGAGAGGGGCGGAGAGAGGGAGGGGAAGAGGCTGGGGCAGGAGAGAGCACAGCGGTAGGGCATTTGCTTTGCATGTGGCTAACCCAGGATGGACCGGGTTCAATTCCTGGCATCCTATCTGGTCCCCTAAGCTAGCCATGAGTAATTTCTGAGCACAGAGTTAAGAGTAATTCCTGAGCATTTCCAGGTGTGGCCTAAAACTCAATCAATCAATCAATAAACTGCTTTACAAAAAAAAAAAAAAAGAGGCAGAACAAGAGGTCAAATATATTTTGAAAGAATATGCTCATTTAGGACCTACAGGATTGCTCAGTGACTCAGAGCCTTCCTGACAAATATAAGGCCACAGGCTTGAATCCTGGTGCTGTCATATAAGTTGAACATGTGCTCAACAACTCTGCCATGTGACTTCCCACTACCAGACACCCACATCCATGTGAGCACCACCATTAACAGGGTGTAGCCTGTTAATGGAGCTGTGCCATGACCAAGGCATCCACTGGTGTTCTATAACCAGAACATGCACAAACCCCACAACTAAAAGCATGCAGCCCCTGGAAATGACATGAGCATGAACAATAGCAAAATGAGTGTGATTAATATGGAAGTTGAGGATGTGACCTCACAACATCACAGCAGCAGCAAGAACTATGTAAGTGAAGGGGGCAAAAAATGTGACTATTCAAATCTAGGATACCCTAAGAACAAAATTTCAAGATTCCCCCATTTCCTGCTCACTCATTACTCCTAACCAGACTGACTCGGGTAAGACCATATCAAAACCAAAAGTCATCTCTTATTTTGGAACTATAAATGTTGTCACAACTATAAATGGTTCTCTGTGCAAGGATGGTGGGCCTAGAATCCAGTTTTGCTACAGTAGGCATGTTCCTTAACAAGGGATTGTGGAGTAGAGATACAATTTCCATTTAGTTTAAAGATGTCATTACAGCAAGTAAATGGGTTTCTGTCTGTATGCCCCACTCAAATCCATGTCTTTAGTTACCAAGTCCATACTGAGATAAAATTTGTGAAGTCAGCTTGATTTTTAGTATATTCCATTTGTACTCTATATTTAAATAAAAGCATTTGTTTTATGATTAAAGAACCCTTCATTTGAAGCTTGAACCATCGCACAGTGAATGGGGTATTTGCCTTGCAAGCAGCCAACTCGAGTTCGATCTCCAGCATCCCATATGGTTTGCCGAGCCTTCCAGGAGTGATTTCTAGCACAGAGCCAGAAGTAACACCTAAGCACCACCACGTGTGCCCCAGAACAAAACAAAAATTAAAAACGAACAAAAAAATCTTTGTTTTACTCATCTTGCTAGTGAAGTTTTTAATATTGAGCCATTTTATACTACCTACAGGCCCCCAACCTATCATATTAGGGGGAAGAAGCCAAGAGTGACATTTACAAATTAAAAAAAAAAATCTGGTCTGGACAGATAGCACAGCAGTAGAGGGTTTGCCTTGCAAGCATCTGATCCAGGATGGACGGTAGTTCAAATTCCAGCATCCCTGTGCCTGCCAAGAGCGATTTCTGAGCACAGAGCCAGGAGTAAACCCCTGAGCGCGGTTGGGTGTGACCCAAAAAGCCAAAAAAAAAAAAAAATCAAAATCTACACCTACATTAGTTGCATTAAGACATAAATTTAGAGCCAAGACTATAGCTAAAAGATAGAACTTTTTCCTTGTATATATGAGGCCCTATGTTCAATCCCAGCACTGCAAGATGGGAAAAAATAATCAGAAAATAAAATTCCTCTAGAAATTTAGGACACAGATTAAATTAATTTTGGGAGTCAGAAATGTGGCTCAAAGGCAAAGCACACTTGCCTGCAGATATGAAGGCTTGGGTTCAGTTCCTAGCATGCTATAATGCAAAATCATAAACTCTTCTAAATACCATATATAATATGGTTTCCCCCCAACCACAAAAAGGTGAGATCATTTTACTTCTAAATTGCCAGAATCATCTAAAATCTGTAATAAACAGTCTTTTGCTCTTCATGTGGTTCAGCCTTTAATCTGTATGTTAATAAGCTTTCATTTTGAAAGCTGACAGCCATAAAGAGAAAGGAATCAAACAAATACATCATAGAACACAATCCTGCTAATTATTGAACTACCAAAAAACTAGGCCATATCTCTGTGAAATGATAGGATCTAGTTTGTTAATTTTTTTTAACAGAGGGTCTCTGGAGCAGATGATACAGTAGTGCTTGAGCATGTGATGCTGGAGGTCACCAAGGCCACATCCAGAGAAGGTCCATAAGTACTGCTGGATCAGGGATCTAACTCAGGGCCTCACACAATCAAGACATAAACTCCATCCCTCTGAGTGATCTCCTCGGCTCAGAGGGGTGTTTAAAGAACAAACATAAATTGCAATTCATACAATTCTATGGTGAATATAATAAGTACAGAATATAACCATTCCATGGTATTTTATGTACAGGGAAAAAAGGAATAATGGTAACTATCAACAACTGTTAACAGTCGTATTCATTTGTTTTCTTTTTTTGTTCTTCTAGTAGCCCCTAAAGACAGTGCATGCTTTGGGAAGGGGGAGAAGCACGCACACCCAGTTGTGGTCAGGACTGTCGTGCTTCTGTGCTCACTTCTGTGCATCACTTTTGCAGAGCTGAGATTCCAGGGGACATATAGGGAACTGGGGATTGAACCCAGGTAGGTCACATTCAAGGCAAGTGTCTCTGTAGTATTTAGTCCAGAATTTTAGAATCAAGTAAAAAATTAGATTGCTTCTTAAAACTAAATATGCCCCTTCTAGACACCACTATTGTATCAAAGTCTTAGAATAGAAATCTTTTATTTTTTAATTCACTAGTAACAAAATCATGATTTAAATGAAAGCAGAGTAAGCACTATAGATTCATTTCAATTAAGGGCTGAGAGATAGTATAGTGAGTAGTGCATTTGACTTGCTTGAGGCTGACCCAGGTTTCAACTCCAGCATATCACAGTTCCTGAGCCCACCAGGAGTGCTCCCTGAACACAGAGCCAGGAATAAGTCCTGAGCACTACCAGATGTGGCCCTAAAGCAAAACAGAAAATGTTTTTGTTGATTTTTTGAACTATGAATCAATTAACTTAACAGTCTCAAACGTGAAGGAGATATTATGGTTATTTTAGATTTACACCAAGATAAAGTTCAACATAAATTAGAACAGGTCTGAGGATTAAATTTATGCTTTGAGATGTTAAATGTTTTATGACACTATGGTTACATTCTCTGAAATAATAACACATGTAAATAATACATTTATCTTCACAAAGATCTATTTAAAAGGACTCGGAAATTATTACTTTTTAAATATTACCTTCACATTTCAATTACTGTCACTTTTACAGTAGCTTACAAACGAAGTTTCAGAAAATAAAGTGTTAATCATTCTCTATCCAATAGCCCACAAATTCCTTTACTTAATATTATTGAGAATAATTCCTCTCCCCAAATACCCAGTAGAACAATTAAATCCTGCAGCTCTGAAACAAGAGCATAATGAACTACCTGTGAGCCAAGATGGGAATAAGCAATAGAACAATTATCAGTGGTAACATTTTAATGCTTTTGCACCTAAAATGAAAAAGAACTGTTCATTTTTCCAAATTTGAAATGCTCTCAAAGTCCCATCCTACAACTTTTCCCTTTTCTATTAATAATTTATTTTCTGCTTCTTTGTACTTTGAGGAGCATTGGCTAGGTGTAGGGTTGACCACCAGATATTTCAGCATTTCAAGTCTAAATGAAGATTCCTACAATGAGCAAACTACACCTGGGAGGTGTACAAAGAACCAGGGCACATCATTCAATAAGACCTATTTAAATACCACACACAGCTGCTAGGAAAAGCTCTCTGTTCATTTCTTTTTCATTAATTTTTTGTTCAATTTGTGCAGCAAGAGTATTCGAGTTGTAGTATGAGAGAAAAAAAGTGCTTCCCTTTCTCTTCCTTACTGAAAAAGTAAATAGGTAATTAGAAAGTAAGGAACAAACAAAAGTAGGAAAACTGTTTTATACCACAGAAAATTTAATTCAGCATTTTTCTTTTGGTGGTGCTGGGGATTACACCCCAATTCTCAAATTCCCACTTTGCTATTGAACCCACACCTGGGACACCACAGCTTTTATGAGGGTATATTTTCAAAAGTCTATAAATTTTCACAACCGATTTTGGTGATAATTCAAAAGACATTAAGACACTGATCCACTAAATAGTGGAATGACATAAATTTCAACAATTATGAGCCGGCTTTCCCTAATAATTTGTATGAGCAATTACATGTGAAGTTTTTTTTTTTCTTTTTTTTTGTGGTATTTGGGTCACACCTGACAGTGCTCAGGGGTTATTCCTGACTCCAGGCTCAGATATTGCTCCTGGCAGGTACAGGGGACCATATGGGACGCCGGGATTCGAACCGATGACCTCCTGCATGAAAGGCAAATGCCTTACTGCCATGCTATCTCTCCAGCCCTACATGTGAAGTATTTACAAGTGGAATGAAGGCCTACAACTCTGACACTGTAGTCATCATCTGTATACTTGATCCATTTTTATAATATAATTTTTCTGAGCTGAGAAAGAAAGAGGAGTGGAGTGTCAAACATATAGAAAACTATAAATTAAAAGAAAATGTACTTCAACTATGAGGAAAAAAAACAAATGAGTCAGTCAACTTAACATTTACTTAAATAAAATTAACTTTTCAGAGAGTCTGAACAAAAGAGGACAATCCTTTTATCCTTTGAGGTAAAAGATAATAGGATGACATGAAACTGAAAAAAATAAAAGGGTAGGTGGGAGGCTCTGAGATAAGCATGCAGTGTGTATGTGGGGGTAATCTTTAAGTACAATCAGGACTTGGGAGGATGCAGTATTGACCTGTGACTCCTATAGAAAATAAAATTAAAAAAACAAAAAAGCACTTTTATCCCAAAACAAATATCAACACACCCAATGAGGCTATCTACTAATAGCTGCTAAAGGATCTTCTATGTGTTGTTTTCTGTGAGGAATTTTGAAAATAAGCATCCATCTCAGGGCACTGTTGATGACATGAATTTGCCACAAAAACCACTAACATTTTTAGAAGTCAAAGTTTTGACAAATCAGTTCCTAAGAACAGAATTTGTTACATGTTAAAGAAATCCTGAGAATACAGAACTTGGTTAAATAGGATTCCATATCTTTTTGTAAAGTTTCCAAATATAAATATGTGGGGAAAGTATCCATAAATTTAAGTTGAAACTTAAACACTTAGGACATTTTCCATATAAAATACATTAAAATATGTCTTTGAGAAGTAATGAAAAGGCTTTAAACATTAAAAAACATGCTCACCATCATTCATAAGTAATGTGAATTAAAAATGAGATACCATATTTTACTCATCTGATGGGGGAGGGGATGTTTAATAAATCACCATGTGGAGAAACAGTCCCTCACATGTTGTTGATGCAAACATAGAATAGTATAACCTCTTTGGCAGGCAATTTGTAAATGTCTATCAAAATTTAAATTCCACTTAGCCTTGGAACCACAATTTTACTCCAAGGAATTTATTCTACAGATATACATTTATTCTATAGATATACAATAAACTAAATGAGACATTTTTCACTCAACCTTCACTGGTGTGGCCTAGCAGCAGACTCATTGCAGATGATTTTGTACTGTCTGCATTTCTCTATTTTAATTTATTTTTTTAATTTTAGGAGAGAATCTGTACCATTTAGAAATTAGAAGTGTTCTTGGGGTGGAGTGGGTTGGGGTGAGTTGGGGTGGGGCAGATCTGATAACAATGATGAAGGGAAGTGGATACTGGTGGTATAATGGTTATTGGAATACTGTATGCCTGAAACTCTATTATGAATTACTCTGTAAATCATACTGCCATAATAAAATGTTTTTACAAAGGAAATAAAATAATTGAAAGTGTTTGAAACTCCCCTACAAATAGATATACCAAACCACCCTTCAACAGATTCATTCCATAACTCTGCAATAAAATGCTAACTTCAAATACAGCCACATGAGTGAAAGCTTTTTATCGTAACTTTCTTTTGGCCTTTTTATATTGGAAATTCCTTATTGGGGTTTCACTTCACAATAGGCAGTGTTTGAGAAAGATTACAATTTATTCCTTGCAAAACATATCATTTATAAGTGTAGCTGTCACTATGAGAACCAAGACTGCATTATGCCGCAGACTTAACACAGAAGGAAGGCACGTTCCCCATGTCTCCTCCAGCAGATCTTGCCAAATGGGCGTCTGAAATGTCCTATTGAAACAGGTGGTGTCTGAACAGAATTGGATTTCTGCCTATAGAAACCCTAGTTTTAACAACTGCTGTGGTTAGTTTTAATTTTCAGTCTTCAAAATTAACTGCTTCCCAGTGCTTCAGAAATAGACCGAACAACATGTTTAGACTTTGTCCTGTTTGAGGAGAGACAAGAGGAAGGAAAAAAAAGCTAACACTGTATCACTATACCGTTCAAAAAAAAAAAACAAAAAAACTAACAGAACCAAAGCAAACCACATGATTCCCAGACCAAAGGGAAAAAAGGAGCAGCTGTAAAATAAATTCAGTTCTCCAAAGATAAATGCTTCTTTTGCATTCTTTTCCATAAAAGTAGCAAAATGAGAGCCCAAAGCAATAGTATAGTGGGCAGAGTACTTGTTTTATATGTGGCCAACCAAAGTTTGATCCTTGGCACCCCATATGCTCCTTCAAGCCCACCCACCAGGAGTGATTCCTGAGCAGAGTCAAAATAAACCTTGTAGCCCAAGAAAACACCGCTGGATGTAACCTCCCAAATAAAGTATCAGCATGCAATAACTTTCATTCCAACTTATATATTAGTATATATATCTGTGTATATATATATATATATATATATATATATATATATATATATATATACTCAACTTTGTTGAATATATACTTAGGGAACATTTTAAGGGCTCTGAGAAACTTTTATTCTACGAGAAAAATGTAAAAATAAGAAACATGGGGTCTGAGAGAGGGCTCAATGGGCTCAGCACATGTCTTGCATGAGGGACTCTAGTATTCAATGATCTCTGGCACTACAGAGTCCCCTGAACACAGCTGGCAGTGACCCCATTAAAAGTCAGGTGCAACCTCTGTACACTGTCATATGTGGAGGCAGGAAGGGGACAAGAGAGAAGGGAAGGAGAGAGGGAAAAAGTGAAGAAAGGAAAGGAAAGAGGGAGGGAGAAAGGGAAAGAGGAAAGGAGAAACAGGGAGGGAGGAACCTCTGGAAAGAGTGAAGAGTGCAGTAATGGAATATAGGTGACTCCACCCACACTGGAGTGCACCATCAGCTCATTTGTGAGGAACCAGGAATATGTCAGTTCAATTTAGGATGCTTCTTAGCAGGGTACACTTGGTCTTCTGGTTTAAGTTCAAGTAAAAACAGATTATACAAATTGAGTTTTACTCACTAAAGTGTACTGCTTAGTGACCTTTATCCCTTCATAAACTAAACAATGAGAAGATCTCAAAATAACTGCAAGTTCCTTAGTAGAAACATTCTGATAGTTCTTTTTTATTTTTCTGACTCCTGTTTTCTGTTTTCCTCTTATTTAATGCCTGGTAGGGGTTAGATTTTAAGTCAAATCTATACATTCCAGACCAGAATACAGTACAATGGACGAAGCACTTGCCTTGCATGTGGTCAACCCTAGTTTAATCCTTAGTACCACATATGGTCCTGTGAAAACCGCCAGAGGTAAACTTTGAGCACAGAGCTAGGAATAAGTCCTGAATTTATTCACTGCTAGGTGTGGCCCACCCCTGCTCCCAACTAAACTTTATATTTACAATTTCCCAAATAAGCTCCAATGAGATCTCTCATACATTTATTTTATGTGTTGGGTGATTTGTGGGGCCACACCTGGCTATGCTTGGAAGCCACTCCAAGCTCTGTGCTTGTGGGGCTATTTTTGGTAGTGCTCACAAAGAGGGCCCAGGGATCAAACCATTGTCTACCACATGCAAAGCATGCACTCTGCTTAACGAGCTCTTTCCAGCCCTAAGTCTCTCATTAAAGGAAACTACAGTTAGGATCTTATAAATGAAATCAATCTGTATGTCAAAATTCTCTGGAAATAGGGTTTAAAAGCAAATCCTACAAATTTTTGTTTTTTATCTTTTAAAGTAAGTAAGTATATTCTCAATACTTAAGAGCTAATCAACAGAAGAACATAGTGTATAGTTCTTCCAAAGGGCAAGTATTCTAAGATGTCTTTGAGACAAAATTAGAAGAAGAGTTGCAGCGCACACAGATTTTTTTTTCCAGTGGAAAAGGGGAGACTGTTATTGATCCTGAAAGTTAGGATTATAATTTTTGAAATAAAATAAGCTCTTCAACTCTTTCAGGAATTTTTGGGGGGAAAAGTTCTTAGGAATCATTTTCTTCTAAGAACTAGAAGCATTTTTCTAAGATGCTTCCAACTCTAACAAAAACTTTTTGACTTTTGACAAACCAAATTCAACTTTTAATGGTGCTGTGGACCGTTAGTATAAAAGAAAAAAATAAGGATTATCCAAAGTTTATTCCACTCATAATTTAAATTGTGCATAAAATGCCATGCAGCTCACATGTGGACGTTATATTTTCCCTTTAAAGGCAGATTGTGTGCATTTATGTCACATAGCACATATATCATGTTTATGCATAAGGAACACAGCACCTCCTCTATCATCCCCAAGTTCAATAAAGAGAAAACATTTATCTAAAGAGCAACAGTCATGAAAAGAAGGTGTATACCAGGCAAACCAAAATAAAACAAAAACAACAACTCAAGAAAGCAAAGGCACAAGTTACACTACTGATACATTTCTGCCCAGCAAATGAAAAAGGAAATGAAAACTACTGAATGGCAGAAAGTAGTTAGCAAAGGATATATCTGATATCAACTTAAGATACAAAATAAATGATGAATTCATATAACTCAGCAGAAATGGACAATCCATTTTAAAGATAAAGAGGATTTAATCAGCTATTCTTCCCCCAATGTTCACAAAAATGTTCAATAATACATGAAAAAAATGCTCAGAATTCTAATCACCAGGGAAATGTAAGTCAAACCACCATGAAATAGCATTTCAGACACATTATATTGGTCATCTAAAAAATGACAAGAGATGGTAAATACTGTCAAGAATAGAAATAAGGGGCCGGCGAGGTGGTGCTAGAGGTAAAGTGTCTGCCTTGCAAGCCCTAGCCAAGGAAGGACCGCAGTTCAATCCCCCGGCGTCCCATATGGTCCCCCCAAGCCAGGGGCAATTTCTGAGCGCTTAGCCAGGAGTAACCCCTGAGCATCAAACGGGTGTGGCCCAAAAACAAACAAACAAAAAAACCCAAAATGATATTTATTAAAAAGAATAGGAATAAAAGGGAAACCACTGTGTTGCTAGTGAAACTACAATTAGAAACAATAATAGGTCTCCTCATTAACTCAAAAGTAGAGTCGGAGTGCTGGCGCAAGCAGTAGGGCATTTGCCTACACACGCTAATCTAGGATGGACCGAGATTTGATCCCCCAGCATCCCATTTGGTTCCCCAAGCCAGGAGCGATTTCTGAGTACATAGCTAGGAGTAACCCCTGAGTGTTGCCCCAAAACAAAATAAAACAAAACAAAAAGTAGAACTACTGTATCATCTATCAATCCCAAATGCATCCAAAGGGATTTTTGTAAGATATAAGAGAGATATTGTAGCCCTATAGTCACTCAGCTTACCCCAAATAATGACACAGCTAAATACCCAAGATAGGGCCGGGCGGTGGCGCTAAAGGTAAGGTGCCTGCCTTGCCTGCGCTAGCCTTGGATGGACCGCGGTTCGATCCCCCGGTGTCCCATATGGTCCCCCAAGCCAGGAGCAACTTCTGAGCACATAGCCAGGAGTAACCCCTGAGCGTTACCAGGTGTGGCCCAAAAACCAAAAAAACAAAACAAAACAAAAAAAAAAGGGTCTATCAACAAACCAACTGACTAACTGGTAAATATGTGTGTGTTTGACTGAAGGGATACTATTTACTGGGGAGAAAAGAAGCTCATCCTGGTTTTTTTAGATGATATGGATATATCTTGAGGTCCGAATAGCAAGTGAAGCAATTCAGGTTTTTTTTTTGGGGGGGAGTGATGGTGGACGATACAGTATATCATTTTTTCCATGTAGAGTCTGAAATATCTGAACCCATAGAAACAGAATTCAGCATGGTAGTTACCAGCCTCTAAATGTAGAAAAAAATGAGAAGATGCTGGTTTTAAGTAAAGGGATAGATTTGAAGTTTCAAGATGAGTAAGTTCTGGGCAGCAGCACAGTAATTATTGTTAATAACACTGAATTATATACTTGCAAGCTGCTAAGGGAGTAAATCTTAAATGTTCTCACCACAAAAAAAAAATAGCTAAATGGTAATTATGTGACTTGAAGCAGGTGTTAGCTAATGCTACAGTGGTAATCATCTTACAATATATAAGTATCAAATTAACAAGTTGCACACATGAAACTTGCACAGTGCTAAATATCAATTACATCTAAATAAATCTGGAAAGATATATATAATAATTTCAGAATGATTTATAAATTTGTAACACCATGATAAACTCCATCTACACTGAGGCAATAATAGACTGAACAAATACTTAAATGACAGTTTAAGATTATATAGTCAAAAGTCTGAAACAAAATGTTTATTGATATACAGATTTTTCACATTTCCATTAATAAAATTAATGTATCTGCCTATATGAAATGGTCAATATCTATGCAACTATTATTGTTTCCCATGAATTAAAATGTTCAATAAAAAAATTCACTGGAATTAGATTTAGGATCAAAAAGAACAGTGCAGTGACTTAAAAAGATTTGGTCAGAAGTTCAAATCTCCAAGTGTCCCATACACATTCTGTGCCATTCTTGCAAGTCCAGTATTTGAGTCCCAATGGCACAAGCAATTTCCGACAGCACCACTTCTAGGTGTGTGTGAGCACCACAACTAAAGGGGTACAGCCTCTGGGAAGTAACACACTGAAAATATGTGCAAGAAGAACAGCTAGAAAGTGCAATCTTTACAGCACATGTGTGAGCACACATCATAACTACAGTGAGCCTTACTGACCTTTGTGCTTCAAATAGGGGAATGAGCTCTTGCATGCAAGCACCATAAATAGGAGAGTGAAAACTTTGCTGAGCAACACTGCTGAGTGTCTGATCATCAAAATCTCATGTGCAACATCTTGGGAAAAAAGAACATTAAAGCAACAGAGCCAGGCCTATGTATGACCATCACTGCAACAACAGCTAAGTAGGTGGGGAAGTAATCTTAAAGACTAAAAACTTGGCCAGGTTTATGGTGCTTGCCTTGCATGTGGTCCATGTTGGTTCAACCCTTAGTGTCACATTCCAAGCACCACCATAAGTGGCTCCTGGGCACTGAGCCAGAAATAAGCCTCTGGGTGTGGCCCAACAAATTATGTCAAGGGGCACCAAGGATGTAGCTCAGAGGTAAAGCACGAACCTTGCATATAAAAACAGAACACATATCAAATAGTGAGTGTGCAAGAATTGTGTCACATCTCAACTATTTTAGAATTGTCAAGTCTGTAGGGAAAAAAAATCTGCAGGCCTTAAACAGCACAATAAGAATCGAAGAAAATTGGTGGTGGGAATGTTGCACTGGTGAAGGGGGGTGTTCTTTACATGACTGTAATCATACAACTATAATCATGTTTGTAATCATGGTGTTTAAAGAAAGATAAAAAAAAAAGTAACCATTGAGCAGTTCTCAATGGAGTATTGAAGGCTACTCAGTGATTTTTGACCACTTGGGACAGGCAGCTCAATAAAAAAAAAAAAGAAAAGAAAAGAAAAGAAAGAATCGAAAAAAGAAAAGGAAAGAAAGAAAGAGAGAGAGAGAGAGAGAAAGAAAGAAAGAAAGAAAGAAAGAAAGAAAGAAAGAAAGAAAGAAAGAAAGAAAGAAAGAAAGAAAGAAAGAAGAAGAAAGAAAGAAAGAAAGAAAGAAAGAAAGAAAGAAGAAGAAAGAAAGAAAGAAAGAAAGAAAGAAAGAAAGAAAGAAAGAAAGAAAGAAAGAAAGAAAGAAAGAAAGAAAGAAAGAAAGAAAGAAAGAAAGAAAGAAAGAAAGAAAGAAAGAAAATTTTGAGATAAGGCAGAGTGGAGTGAAAGACAGAAATTTACTAGAGACCATATTAGGATTTAGAACTGCACTCTGTTACATTATCACTGACCTGTAACCTCATCTCAAGCTCAAAAGAAACTCTTGAGTACTCTGGGCCTAAGTGGTTGTTTAAAAAAGTTCTTGTGTCCTATTTACTTTTACCTATGACCCTTATCAGGGTATGTACTCAAGTTCCATAATTCACATACTACAATTACCTACCGAACTTCTTGCCCAAAAAAAGCACTAAGAGAATTATTAGGATATTAAATAGAAAGGTTCATTTTTTTTTAAAAAAGAATTTATTATATTGAAACCATTGTGATCTACAAAGTCCTTCAGAGTTGAATTTCAGATATACAGTGAGTCAGGGAAAAAGGTTCATTCTTAAGGACATAGCCATAAGAAAATAGCATCAGTATTGAACTCTCAATAACTATAAAAGAAAAATAGGATGTTATTTTAAAACCATTTCCATAACAGAGAACAAATTCCTAATCTTAAAATGTATTATAAAAGTAGCACTATAAAAGCCTATTTCTTCATTAAGATGCATAAATACTATAAAGTGGCATTTTATTTACAAATCTAGTTTACCAACATCTAGCTAGCCCATAATCTACTGATGTTGAATAATATAAAATAAAATATTGAAAGGATATTTTCAGTATTTTAAACACACACCATTTAGTTGAGATTATAAATAGAGCTCAAGAAAATAGGCTTCAGGGTTTCCACCTAGCCCAAAATTCTCATACGATAATATATAAGTAGAATTTCCATGTGAGATCATCCATGGCTTCCCTAAACACCTCAAAATGAATCATCACAACCCAAGAAAAAAAAGAACATAGATACAATATCAAACTCAATTTTTACCTACAAAGCCCTCAAGTAAACACTGAAATGGAGCATCTTAAGAATTTATGGAACAAATAGGCTTTCCTATAATAAGTCTGCCAGTGCTAAATTTTCAAAACTCTCTCAAAAAATTTTGTGTGTTAATTACTAAGGAAAGATTTTAACACTTTGTGAATTTGAATACCCTTGTAGTGACAAATGGAGTCTGCATAAAATCAAGGTTAATAAGTCCAATGACACCCATTGTAAAGATTTAAAACAAATCGTCTGCACAATTAATTTAGTTGCAAACAAATATTCCCTTTATTTAAGTTTGTGAAGACTCGCTTAAAAAATTTTCCCCGGGCCCGGAGAGATAGCACAGCGGCGATTGCCTTGCAAGCAGCCGATCCAGGACCAAAGGTGGTTGGTTCGAATCCCGGTGTCCCATATGGTCCCCCGTGCCTGCCAGGAGCTATTTCTGAGCAAACAGCCAGGAGTAACCTCTGAGCACCGCCGGGTGTGGCCCAAAAACCAAAAAAAAAAAAAAAATTTTTTCCCCACTGCAGATATAATTTAATTAGCTGGAGCTCTAGTACTGCATGGTTCCCTGAACAGTTCTGAAAGGAAACCCAACTCCCAGCACAAAGTAGATAGTAGACCCTGAGCAACAAACAAACCTAAAGAAAAACAAAAGGTTCTATATCCATACCATCCAAATCAAGTAAACATAACATTTTTTCGCCTTTATTTTGTTTTGTTTTATTTTGTTTTGGGCCGCACCTGGCGGTGGCGGACAGGAATTACTCCTGGCTCTGAGCTCAGTAATTACTTCTGAAAGGCTCAGGAATATGGGATGTTGGGAACTGAACTCAAATCAACCATATGCAAGGCAAACACCCTTCCTGCTGTGCTATCGTTCTGGACCCCCAAATCCATCTTTTATCTGAGTCAAATGAAAGTGTGTATTTAATTCAAATATATAAAAGTAAATGAATACATCTCAAATTTTGAACAAAACTGCACAGTAACTCCTCCAGATTTATTTTTGACTTTCAACTTTATCCAAAAGTTTATATGAAAAAGTCCAGCATTGTTGTCTTCTTAATTGAGAATAATTTGTGACTGACTTTCTAATAGAAGTAAATGTGAACTTCACAAACAATGATTTGGAGAGAGAGGGTCACACCCAGCAGCCTTTGGGGGTTACTCCTGGCTCTGTGCTCCAGAATCATTCCAGGAAGACTCAGAGGAACTTATAAGATGCTGGGGATCAAAATGGGTCTGTAGCGTGCAATGCAAACACACTATCCATCATGTTATTGCTCCAGGTCCACTATGATTCATTCTTTGAATCATTATAGACATGTCATGAGTCCACACCTAAGTCATTAAGGTGCTCTATCTTTTACCTCTCTCAAACATTAACTTAACCCAGTAGCAACTAGTTTTGTTATGGGAACACATTTTACAAGTGCTACTTACCCCTCCTGCCTTCAGCAACTTTCTTCTAAAGTCTTCAGTGGGGTTGTTGAAAGTTAGCTTTTCACAACGGAGGTGATTCACTGGTGGATGGCCTTCAAGATGCAGGAATAAGTCATAGTCAAAGCGAACTTTCTTCGGTTCTTCCTAGAGTTTAAAACAATTGAAAAAGAAAAGACTGATGCATAAATAGAAATTTAGTGAGCATAGGTACATTCTTCCTAAGAAACAAAAATGCAACAGCTAGAATGTCAAGGAAGTACTAGAGCAAAACTATCAAGGAGTTATTTGCAAAATAAAATAACAGAATAATTAGTTTCTGTGTGTACCAGGGGAAACTAAAAAAATTAATTCATCAACTTCCCTACAATTCCAAAGTCGAATGACTCCAATAATACATCCATCCAACTGAATTCTAAGATATCCAAAAATCACTCCCTTCCGTTTTCACTACCAAGAACTGCTATTTTCTTGTCTACATTAATTTGAACAAGCTCTCTAATCTCTCCACTCTTACTTGCTCACCAAGCCAGTATAAACTTCCTACTGGTAGGTCTTACTTAAGGACAAATTATCAGCAAATATTCCATCATTAATAACTAGAATCATCTATATGAAAATATCTAAGCCATTGATAAAGCTAAATGCTTGATAAAATTTCATCAGGTCTCAATTATTTTTAGGATAAAAAATATGAATGTCACATAAGATGCTTCTGTCTCACCTTCTTTACCCATATCACCCTCTCATTACTCATATCAACTCCCCGTCCCTTCAACTCATCTGACAATCTAGCAACATGCTGCTATTGGCTACACTTTCAGTATCAACCCAGGTTAAGTCTGAGTTTTACTCATGCTTTACCATGATTGCCTACTCTCGGTTTTATATAGATAATTTCAGCACCTTTTCCATTCAAAATTCATTGGAGAGAAATATTCCCTAAATATAACACCCCCAAATCTTTACTACCTCTCTTCTCTGCTGCTCTGTAGCATCACTCTTTATCACATTTTAGAAAAGCTGCCTCCTTGACACCCATTGCTCTGTTTTATCACAGATTCTGGAAGAAAATAGAAAAAATGGCTAAACCATCACTATATCTTCACTAACTAGTTTTCTTCCTCTGCATTAAATAAATGTAAGGAATATTACTTCTATAAAGATATGATCTTGAAAGCATACACAAGAGAAGTTCTACTTGGTTTTTAGGTCATACCCGGTAGCGCTCAGGGGTTACTCCTGGCTCTCTGAAGGCACTCCTGGCAGGCTCAGGGGACCAGATTGAATGCCAGGATTTGATCTACCATCCATCCTGGATCGGCTGCCTGCAAGGCAAATGCCCTACCACTGTGCTATCTCTCTGGCCCCATGAAGTACTACTCTTAAGTCAATATTATAATTGCTATCCATTTAAATGTTTCTATACTGATTAATATATATATACACACACATATATATATATAATTTGGATAATAAGGTCATATTAGTATTCAAGTTTCCAGTAGTATTATACAAAATTACTGCTTATCACTGCTACCAAAGTGCCCATAACTCTCAGTCCCTCACCTCCAGCTCAATGTTCCTTTCCTCTAACCATCACTGTTTATTATTATTTAAGAGTTTTTACATTCTGCTCTTTTTTGAGGGATGGGGGCACACTCAGTTGTGCTCAGGGATCATTTCCGAGTCCACATTCAGGGAACCTTTCCTTCTGTGCTAAGGATCAAACACAGGTTAGATGCAAGGCAAGCACCTTTCTCTCTCCAGTACCTACACTCTGATTCTTAAACAATCAAAGTAAATGAAGACTAAAGTTAATAAGTAGCATGTACTTTTAAAATACATTGAACTTAATTGCGATCACTCTGTCTTGAGTTAGAAAATTAAAGAATTTAAAATGTTACAATATAATAAGTAAGATATTCTTCTTTAGTATGAATATAAGCCATCACTATGATATGACAATGTTTCCTCTGGTCATTAGGATTACTATTTGGGTTGTTGGTTTTGTTGTTAAAAACTGGTTATGTTTTTTAAATATCTTTACTGAGAAATAATTCCCAGTAAACCATAAAATTCACCCTGCCCAAGTATACAATTTAGAGGTTTAATATAGTTATAGAGTTAAGAAATAAGCATCACCAATTAATTTCAGAACATTTTCATCATTACAGAAAGAAAACTCAAACTGCTTATTAGTCAATTTCCTATTCCTCCAGATAGTATATCTTCAGTTCAACTAATCTAATTCTGTTTCTATGAAGTTTTTTGACATTTCAAGCAAATACACAAACATAATAAAACGTATTAACAATAGGTGATCTTTATGACTGATTCTCTTTTCCAGATTAATCATATTATGTATGGTAAGTACTTTATTACTTCTAAAGTCTGAGCTATATGAGCATATTTGATTTTATTTATCTATTTTCAATTGTTAAATGTCTGGGTTTATTTTACTTTATGGTTACCATGAATTGTGCTGCTATGAATATTCTTGTTCAGTTATCTTTCAATGAACATACATTTTTCTTTCTCTTGGGCACGTCTTCATTTCTTTTGAACATACATTTCATTTCTCTTGCTTAGAGGATAATTTACAGGTTATATTTTTTAGCTTTATTTTTATTTATTAATTAATTGATTGATTAGTTGTTGGGTCACACCTAGTAGTGCTCAGGGGTTACTTCTGGCTCTGCAGTCAGAAATCGCCCCTGGCAGGCTGGGGGACCATATGGGTGTCTGGAATTAAATTGGGTCCCTCCCAGGTAAGCCAAATGCAAGGCAAAAGCCCCACCACTGTGATATCTCCCTGGTCCCTACAGGTTATATGTTAACTCCAGTTTAACATTTTAAGAATTACTTTACTGTTGTTCGAAATAGCTTTGCCATTTTAAAATCCTACCAGGTAAAATATAAGGTGTTCAGGTGTTTTTTGTTTGTTTGTTTGTTTTTGTTTTGTTTTGCTTTGTTGCTTTGGGGGTTACACCCAGCAGTGCTCAGAAGTTACTCCTGGCTCAGCACTCAGAAATCACCCCTGGCAGGTTCAGAGGATCATATAGGATGACGAACCACTGTCTCCTGGGTTGGCTGCATGTAAGGCAAATGCCCTATCAATACGCTATCTCTCCGGCCCCAGGTGTTTTTTTTAATATATAAGATAATAAATTTCTCTACATACTCAGAACTCTAAAAAGTTTACCTTTTAAAAACATACATTAACATTTTTGTTTGTTTAGTTTTGTGGGTCATATCCAGCAGTGCTCAGCATTTACTCCTGGCTCTACATTCAGTCATCATTCTTAGCAGGCTTGGGGAACCATATGTAGTGCCAGGGATTGTTCTTAGGCCACCGGTGTGCAAAGCAAATGCCCTACCTCTTTACTATAACTCTGGCACCTCATATGTTAATCATAAACTAAAACTGTCTTCATCAATCCTTTCCACTGTGCTCCAAATCTTGGCAAAAAGATATAGACCCTGATTATCCTGATTAAATTACACAAAAATCATCCTCAACTCTTCCTTTTTGCTTAGTTATCACTGTCATGTCTCAATATTCTATTTAGTATTCCTTTTATAGAAATTCAAATTTTCTTTTATCTAGATAACATAATCTTTAGCTTAGCTGAGCTCTTCATCATTGCTTACCTAGAAACCTTTCTGAATTTATCTCATTCTACCAGAATGGTCTTTCCTAACTCAAAATACCAGGTTACACTTCTCCCTGCTGTGGATGACCATATATTTACCAGCTTTAACCTAAGGCAATTTTGAAGCATTATCAAACCTTGGTTCTCCATATTTTCTCATTCATTCTGCCTTTCACATATAATATGCCCCAAGCCTAAAATGTTTTCTCTTCCATCAGACTGAAATAGGAGAGGCAATGTAGAAAATTACTAAGACAGGATGGAAATACTCAGAATCAATATTCCTGAAATTCATGTAATTACTGGCTTATGATAATAAGAAAACTCAGTACTAGTTAAGAACTAGTAATAGTTATCAGTCTATGCTCAGTGCACAAGTCCCTGATCCTGATTTAACTTTTCCCTTTTTTAAGGCTAAAAGATATATAGATTCATATTAACTCAATTTCCTCTTAGCTTCTAAAGAATTTATGTGCAACTCTATAATCCTAATCAATAGACATGTATTCCCAGAAACATCCTGTATTTTTCAACCTTTATCCACTTGTGGCCCCTCCAACCTGATTCTCGCTATGGTCATGTCATAAGGAGCCATAAGGCGCCCCGTTGAGAAACACTTGCCTAGATCATATTATGTCTCACCATGAAGATTTCATGCCCAAGTTAACTCATACTATAGATCCCTAACCCAACAAGCAGGATACTCCCTTAGTAATATATGCACCTACACCTCAAATATGTACCTTCACTTTAATAAATCCTTTTGTTTTCTCTACAGGTGATGTCTTTTTTAATTCTTTCCTACAACAATGGCAAAGAACCTGCCACCCATGTTGAGGCCATTCTCACTTCCTCTCTAAAATCTCATCATAACTCAGGTTCCACAAATCCATGAATCCTAGACTTGAACCCCTGAACCCTAGAGAGGTGTAAGTTCTTCAGATCAAGTGGGTTTGACTGTAGCCTTAACACCCACCACCTTTAAAGAACTGAAAAGACATTTGTTCAAGCCAAGCAGAAATTAACCCAGGACATCTTTAATTCCTATCACCACCCAAAAACCTACACTCTGGAAATGCTGCTTCACTCCTTCACTTGCCTGGTTAATGAAAACTCATTATTCAAAACCCAGTTAATATGTGAACTCCTCTGGAAAGCCTTCCTAATCCTCCCAATCCTCTGTGAATTAAACACTCCTCCTTAGCATTCCTTTATTAATGCAATTATTACATAGAATTGTGATCATTTTTACTCATCTGCCTAAATTATAAAATGGTCAATTCAAACAGAGTAATTAAAAGCAAGGGCAACTTTCTGCCTTGTATTTTGTAGTGTAAAACTGAAGACTTTTGGGCAATATATAAATGCATATGGTGTTTCCTCCAGTAATTCTACTTTAAGAACCTCTTTTGTCAAAATAGTATAGTGTGTGTATAAAAGATACACTAGAAAATGTCCATGTAACATTATCTATAAGAGTAGAAAAAGAATGTCCCCTAATTTGAATGTATCATTATTTGAAGTATCCATTAATGCTTAAACATACTGATTTAGGAGCCAACGACAGTGTTTTTTAACTTGTCAAGATCAGGTACTTGTCTTGCTTGCATGGAGGTATCCACAATACCTAGCACTACATCTTTGGCACTATATCGGAATACCACTGGGAACAACCCCTGAATATAGAGTCAGAAACAGCCTCTATGCTTCAGCATGTATGGCCCAAACCTCCTCGTTCCCTGAAAAAACAAAAGTTAATATAAACAGATATATTAGTAAGTAAATTAAAGGCAAATCACAGAAAGTACTAAAGTATGATATATGTGTATATATGTGTGTATGAAAAAGGGAATGGTACAGATAATCTTTACAACTGATATCCTTTTTAATATATATTAATAAATCTATAAAAAGAATAAATCAATTAGTGAATAATGAGTAAATAGAATGAAGGGAATTAAACCCCACTTTTTCCCTAGACACAATTACATATTGTTTTCAAGAGAAAATAAATACTATAATTGCTAGCAGGCAAAATAGTGAAATTATAAAAAGCATCACTTTATAGTTAATAAACCTTAAAAGAAAATCACTTTTCACTACAACCAAAGAACCACAGAAAATGATCCTCTTTCTATGAATAAAAAATACAATTTTCTTTTTAAGATATTTTTGAATCAAGAGGCTATCTTACCCTAAAATATTCATATTTTAGTAACAACTATTTTTCTTTAATAGAACAGAGAAACCTTTCTCAGATTTGATTCTTAGAGGACACACATCAATATAAAGTCTATCTATGCTCCCCAAGAAAGATTTCTCTCAAAGTTCAAATAAGAAAGCACATGATCCTTATGTATATAAAGCTAATGCTTTTCCTAGAGGTAGAGATGTGATTTTGCTAAAATCAAATTACCTCTATCTTTTTGCTTCAGTTCAGTTCCTGACATTTGCTCATGTACTTTTTCTGAGGATAGATTAAAGAAAGATGCGTGAGATGCTTTCAAACCTAAAATGTTACAGTCTATTATAATTTACTGTGCCTCTTGGCTTACTGTTTCTCAAATACACATGATTCCTCCATGCAAAGGTAGGCTTGCTTTGCTGAACAAAAATACAAAATAAAAAAACTATATACAAACTCAAAAGGATTACTGACACTCTACCATTCCTCTTGACTTTAACCTTCAAAATAAATGAGTAAAATTTAATATAAGTACATTGGAGGGGAAAATGCTTCCAGAACAAGATGGTGCCCATAATATATAATACTAGAACTCTTTAATTATCAAATAGAAGTCTTATTGCTGTTTTTATTTGTTTTATGTTAAAACTTTGAATGATTTTTCATAAACCATTATTGTAATGGATATACTTTCTTGAAGACATAGTTGAATAAATCCCAGGGATAAATTAAATAAATACTTAAAAGGAATGAAACATAAATTCTGGAGTAACAACACAGACCTATTAAATTTTTATCCATGGATTTCAATAGATACAGAGATAATAAATATGTACAGTTGAGAGATATACATTAAAGTATAGTCAAATTTTTGTTACTACGACACTCTAAAAGACATTAAAAAAGAGGACAAAGTAATAATTTCTCCTCATAATTAAAAACATGACATATAGAAAAGTCCTTAAAATGCTATATCTATGTACCTAATGCTGAGATTGAACAGATGTTAACACCTTTACTATGTTTATCTTTCATTAAAGAAATAAAAATAATATTAATCAAAATATATTAGTTTCTTTAAATAAATTAAAACATAATATTTTAGAGGAATAAAAATGTTAATATAGATGTTAGCATCTGCATCCTTTCTGCCTAATAATCAATACCCATTAGTTCTTCTTTAAGACATTTATTTTGCTTTTGGGCTTGGGGAGTCATATGGGATGCTGGAATCAAACCTGGGTCCATCCCACGTTGGTCACATGCAAGGTAAACACCCTACCATGATGCTATCTCTCCAGCCCCTTTTAACAATTTTTATTGAGGTCCCAGGATTTACAGTATTCATACTTTTCTTTTCTTTTCTTTTCTTTTTTTTTTTTTTTGTTTGTGGGCCATAACCGGCGATGCTCAGGGGTTACTCCTGGCTGTCTATTCAGAAATAGCTCCTGGCAGGCATGGGGGACCATATGGGACACCGGGATTCAAACCAAGCACCTTTGGTCCTGGATCAGCTGCTTGCAAGGCAAATGTCGGTGTGCTATCTTTCCGGGCCCCTCAAGATTACTTTTCATGCATATACCATTCCAAATCCTTTAGTTCTTCTGATGTCATTTCAACACATGTCTTATACTACATGTGTTTCTGTAACATAATTCATTCTTGGTTTTAATAGTATATAAAATTACAAGTAGTATTATAACCATACATACTTTTGTAAATTTTAAATTGTCATTAATCTTGATTTTGAGATCCATATGCTAAGATTGCCTATCATATCCTGTGTATTACCAGACGATTGTTTACTGTTTGTCCACATAGGACCCATTAAGGCTATCCTACTTTTTCGTATTAGAAACAGTTATCTATGTGTGTTTATATGTGTGTCATTGTGTGAAAATAGAAATTATAATTATAAGGGCCTGAGCAATAACACAGCCAGTAGGTCGTTTGCCTTGTACACAGCTGACCAGGTTTGATCCCCAGCATCCCATATAGTCTCCTGAGCGTGCCAGGAGTAATTTCTGAGCACAGAGTTAGGAGTAACCCCTGAACACCGTGAGGTGTGGCCCAAAAACAAACAAACAAAACGTATAAAATCATCTCTCTAACACATGTGCTCACTCTCTCAAACACACACACATATTTACATATTTAAGGCTTACTGCTGATTCTGTGCTCAAGGCTCACTCTTAGGGATTCTGGGGTGCATGTTAGCAAGACAAGGGCAAATCCACTGTACTACTCGTTGGCCCAAAAATCAAGTCCTTCTTTTCTACATACAAAGCATGTGTTCTAGCTCATTGAGTCGTCTGCCCTGTCTTTTTGTGTAAAATCCTAAAGGAATCTAAAACTAGAAAACAATATGAAAACTTAAATAGAAAATCAACTTAACAGTATCCAAACTAGGTGCTCATTATATAATGTGACTTTCAAAAGTAACTACTATTGTTATGTTCTTCCCTTTTATTTTAAGAAACAAAGACTTTTCATAAAGGGAATAAACAGAATCTTTCAGTCATAAGAATAGTAACAAGAATATTGGATGGTATTTATGCATATGTGAAGGTATAAGCACACATTTTCTGCCTCTTTATTCTTCATTTGTTTTTTAAAGCCTGAATCCAGTAGTTCTACGAAGATATAATTCAGAAAATAGATTTCTCTGTTCAATTGATAGCTAGTAAAAATAGACCACCGAAGTTCAAAACAAAGTACAAAAGATATTTCACTGCGGAACTGTATCCAATCTGAGGCCCATGCATTGTTAAAATCATGTGGGTGATGGAATAGGATGGTATAACCAAGTATGATCTTTCCACAAGAGATTCTAATTGCCTATGTCCCTAATTTCTTTTGGGAAAAGTCTTTTTCTGCCATAAAAGCTTAGAATCTTCTTACAGGGCAATTCAATTCCTACATAAAATTAAAGCACTGGTTATAAAGAGTGTGAGAAAATAGAAAAGAAAAGAAAAGAAAAGAAGACAAGACAGAAAAGAAAAGAAAAGAAAAGAAAAGAAAAGAAAAGAAAAGAAAAGAAAAGAAAAGAAAAGAAAAGAAAAGAAAAGAAAAGAAAAGAAAAGAAAAGAAAAGAAAAGAAAAACACCACAGAGAATGGCTGGAAAAATAGTATGTGGGTAGGGCACTTGCTTGGCACACAGCTGACCTAGTTCTATCTCCACCACCTGATATAATCCTCCAAGCAGTGCAAGAAGTGAGTCCTGAGCAATGCCAGGTGTGGCCCCCAAACAAGTAAAGAATAGAAAAGGGGGGATAGGGTAATTGTAGAGCCAGTAAGATGCTGTCCTTGCACAGTGTTGATCAGGTTCAATTTCTTGGCACCCTTATGTCCCCCGGAGCCTGCAAGGAGTAACTTCTGAGCACAGCACCAGAGTAAAGCCCTAGGTGTTATAATAAAAATTAAGAAAAAAATATAACAAATAAATAAAAATATAAAACAAAAACAAAATAGAAAAGAAAAAATAAAAAGGTATTATATCCATTAATCAAATCCACATTATATTGAAAATAAATAAATAAATAAAACTTAAATTAAAAACCAATAATTTGGGGCCAGAGAGATAGCATGGAGGTAAGGTGTTTGCCTTCCATGCAGAAGGTCGGTAGTTTGAATTCCAGCATCCCACATGGTACTCCACGCCTGCCAGGAGCGATTTCTGAGCATAGAGCCAGGAGTAAATCCTGAGCGCTGCCAGGTGTGACCCCAAAACCAAAAAACAAACAAACAAAAAGAAAACAAACAAAAAAACCCCCAATATATTAAGAAAGGAAAAGGGCTTTAAGTAGTCATTAAAAACAAGCAAAAGGCAAATGAACATGGGCCGGAGAGATAACGGAGGTAAGGCTTGTGCCTTTCATGCAGAAGGTCATCGGTTAGAATCCCGGTGTCCCATATGGTCCCCCGAGCCTGCCAGGAGCAATTTCTAAGTGTGGAGCCAGGAGTAACCCCTGAGCACTGCCAAGTGTGACCCAAAAACCACAAAAAAAAGGCAAATATGATCTCTTGAACCAGGTAGGAGTAATACCTGAGTACAAAGCCAAGAGTAAATCCTAAGCACCACCAGGTGTGTTCCAAAAATAAATAAAAAGAATTAGTGGTAATACTTGCACAATATACTAAAACTTTTTGCTGTTGATAAATTTTATATTACTTACCTCAACACTTTAAATGAAATGAGGAAGGTCTGTAACCTAATTCTAAAAAATTCTCATTTTGAAATGAGAAAAAAATCAATGCATCAATTTAAAATATAAAATGAGCAGATGTACACGCATCTCAAATGTGGGGCTACAGCAATGGTACAGTACAGATAGGATGTTTGCCTTGTAAGTGGCTGACTTGGGTTCAATCCCCAACATTCCATATGTTCCCTCAAGCATGCCAGGAATGATTCCTGAGTGGAGAACAATGAGTAACCCCTGAGGATCACTATGTGTGGACCCAAAACAAACAAAAACATTTTTATATGGGGCTGGAGAGATTCTACAGTGGCTAGACCTAAGTTGGACCTATGGCATCCATATGGTCCCCAAAGCATCACGAGGAGTAATTACTAGATGCAAAGCCAGCAATAACCCCTGAGTATCACTGGTTGTAGCCCAAAACTAACATTGGATATGCTAATAATGTAAATAATTTAATAATATCACAAATGAGAATGATAAGCAAAGAATTATTGCTCCAATGGCACAGAGGTTAAGAGACTAGCCAATGAAAAAATAGATCAAGAATCTAGTTTTAACTTTTTACAACATATGTGATCATAACTATTCAATTTTTCCATGATTCAGTTACCTTTCCTGTAATATATGAAAAAAATATTACTTACCTCTCAAAAATTCTTATAAGACTTCTAAATGAAACTATGTTGAGACGGTTAGCAGACTATCAAGGACAAAGAAAGCATTCAAATTTTTAACTGTATAAGAAGAAGGTTACTGCCAAATAGGTTCCCAAAATATATTATCAGACTTACTAATGGCTAGCTAGATAGCTCAATGGATAGAGCACATGCTTTAATTGTAAATTTGATCCCAAGCAGAGCCAGAAGTAACCCCTGAGTACTACAGGTATTACACAAAAATAAAATAAAAAAACTAAAAAAAACATTATTAATAAGAACAGAAGATGGAACCAGAGAGATAGCACAGCGGTAGGGCATTTGCCTTGTATGTGGCCAACCCGAAAGGGACATGTTCGATTCCTGGCACCCATGTGGTCACCCAGCCTGCCAGGGGTAATTTCTGAGTGCATTGCCAGAGCCAGGAGAAACCCCTGAGCATGGCCGAGTGTGGCCCATGCAACCAATCAATCAGTAAATACCGTATTTTCCGGCGTATAAGACGACCCCGACCCCCTAATTTTGCAGTTAAAACATAGGTTTAGGCCTATATTCGCTGTATCAGACAGAACGTTCCTGTGCTGCATGTGTTCCTGTGCTCATGTACCACAGCGAGCCAATCACAACAAGCAAAGGTTCAAAGGTCATACTCTAATAGACTTCCTCCCTGACTCTGGCCAATCTGAGCAGGCTTTTGACAGTGTAGATTCGGGTGCAGAACATTGTCTAATTTGCATGCATAAAAAGCCTGCTTGGATTGGCTGAGTTAGAGAGGCGGTCCAAGCAGCCTTGCAGTGATTGGTCCCTTATCATAGGCACCTTTTCTGGCAATTCCCTGGTGGCGTCTGTTAATCTCCCCCACTACATGAACCAAACAACACCCCATCTTCGGACCCTAGCACTGAACCACCAACACGGTTAGCTGGGTTTTGCCAGAAGTGGCCCCAGATCTCGTGAGTACTGTTTGGGAGCCCCCAAGAAAGAGATGTGGAAACTCTGCAGCCTGATTTTTTTTTTTTTTTGTTTCTTTTAGTGGCATATTGAAACATTTTTTGGGTATACTTGGAGTATAAGACGACCCCCGATTTTCGGTTGACTTTTTTTTGTTTCAAGAGTCGTCTTATACACCAAAAAATACGGTAAATAAATAAAGTTTAAAAAAATAAGAACAGAAAATCTGTGGGAATATAGTGTAACAGAAATGTGATACATGAAAAATAAAATTTAAAAACAAAACTTGGGAAAGTCACACTCATCCTTGCCATTCAAACACTCAAACTACAGTTTGAGTTAAAGCTTAATTAAAATGAATTAGCACTTAATCATGAAGATAATTTTGCTTATTTTAAAGGTAAGCTTTTCATACATTATAAACTCCAGGGCACTTTTCTAGTGAAAGATACAATACATTAAAGAGTGGCTTAAGAAACAGGAGTGAAAGCACAAGTAGGGTGTCTGCCTTGCACATGGCCCACAGAGATTTGATCCCTGGCACCCTATATGATCTCCTGAGCCTGCTAGGAGTAATTCCTGAGCACAAAGCCAGAGTAACCACTGCATGCAACCGGGTGTAGTCCCATACACAGAAATACAATGAGTAGCTTAACAGTAGTTTTCTACTTTGCTGAACACTGGAATCATCAGGAAGGTTAATAATATGCGCACTCCTAGTATTATTCCCAAGGGATTCTTTCTACTGAGTTAGGATAGAGTCCCAGAATTTCAATGCTAGATATCTTGGGTTAGATATGTACTGCTGGTCCAAGCACTGGACCATCCTTTTTTTTTTTTTTTTTTTTGGTGCACCATTCCTGGAGGTACTGCAATACCAGGTCGATGCGTGGAATGGACGGAGCAAGCTCCTATTCCAGTTCCTAGTGCCAAAAATCCATTTAATATATTGTCGTCGAATAGATGATGTATCAGATATTAAATTGATAAGAACAGATACTACACCTGATCTTAGCCAAAAGGCCGAGAAGTGATTGAACCATCTTTCTTAACCTTTTTCCAATATGACAGCCTTCTGTCTTTGTTTTCTTCCTTTGCTCACCACCCTCCGTCCTATTGGATGGGCCCCTAGTCTCATGATATGGCACCTTTGGAATATCCCGGGGACCCACAATGGAGTAATAAGATTCCCAGTTGAGAAATGCTATTATAGAAGATTTGCTCGGATAACAATATTCCATTAACTGATTAGCTCCTTTAAAATAAAAAATGATGGGTTGAAAAATGGCTCAAAGGGCTGGAACACATGCTTTGTGTGAAAAGCCCTGAGTTGGCTCTCCAGCATCATATGATATCTCTCCTTTAATCTCTTCCCACAAATGATCCATCCAGCAAGACCAGGTATAATCTTCTAATCTTCAAGCACTACATAGGGAGTAGCCCCTATAAACTGTCAGATATGACCCCCAAACATATGTATAATATGTACATATATATGTATGTATGTATATATATATATATATTTTAACTTCTATAGGCATTCTTTCCCATTGGTGTAAGCTTTAGTACTTGGAACAAATGTACTTTGGAAAATGAGTCATTTAGAATAAAAGGAGTACTGGATTAAAAATTATGGCTAACGAGGCCAGGGAAATAGAACAGAAGGGAAGGTGCTTGCCTTGTACACGCCCAACCTGGGTTCGATCCTTAGCACCCCATATGGTCCCCAAAGCACTGCCAGGAGTAATTCCTGAGTGCAGAGCCAGGAGTAATCTCTGAGCATCCCTGGGTGTAGCACAAAAACAAAAAAACAAAAAATAGTATTTATCAAGTGCTTACTTGTATGAGGCATTTTTCTGAATATAAATTTATTTTATCTAATCTACCTAGTTACCCTATAGATTAATCCTATCTTCAGATTAAAATTAAGGAAAGTGAGCCCCACAGAAGCTTCATGATTTGTCCAATATTATGTAGCTCATATGCTTTGCCATATATGTACTATCAAAAATTCTTAAGTCTGGTATAATTCAGAATATCTCAAGTTGATATAATTTTAAGAATGGTTCTGTACCCGTGAAAAATAAATGAAAAATTAGCTTGCAAAGTATTAAAAACTGTAGAAACATGAAAAGATGAATTTCACTGTAAAATGATAATTTTACTTCTATTTTACAGAGAAACATTAGTCTCTTCTTCTTTTTTCAAAATAATCACTCTAAGATATTTTTATTCCTTTTAATTTTATATAATCAAGTTCATATACTTGAAAGTATTTTTTCTAGTCACTTTCACTGTAACTAAACTTACTAGTCAAAATTCCTAAGAAAAACAAACTGAACCTTAATTTTAGAATTATCAAGTAACAGAAGTGCAGCTCACCACAAAGAGTTGGTGCAGTTAGGAAATAACTACACTAACAACTATCATGACAACCTTAATGAGTGAGAGAAGTAGAATGCCTTTCTCAAATTCAGGCAACAGTTGGGAAGGAGGGAGTGGGGGCTTTGGTGGTGGGAATGCTTCACTGGTGAAGGGAGGGGTATTCTGATTATGACTGAAACCCAACTACAATCATGCTTGTAATCATGGTGCTTAAATAAAGATTTTATATATTTAAAAAATTAAATTAAAATAAAATAAAATATATATATAATTGTGAAACTATTAAAAATAATAAAAAATAAAACCCATTTTAAATAACATTTGGTTAATAGAGAATCTTCTAAATAAAAAATTAATGGGTAAAGACAACATACCTTGTTTTTAAAATAAACCTCAATTGGCAAAATGAAACCAGCATACCCAGATTCTTCTACTTTGTAGGGTGGATCTTTGCACACTGCAACATAAAAAAATAATAAAGAAAATAGGTAAGATAATAGACAAAAAGACATTTCCTAAAAATGAAAAATCTCATTATACCATCTGGAGTCTCAATTTTTCATAATCTCTTGCCAAGCCCCCTCAGAGTCTCTCATCTATACTTTTCTTTCTAAAACCTGCATTTTTCCCATATAAATCAAAAATATAATTTACTTAAATCTTGGAAAAAGAGGAGATATTTCTCATAAATGACCATAATTATTAATAGGACTCTTTTTTAAGTTATTACTCTGCCCCAAAGCTTTAGGAAAACTGAGGACAATTTTTAAGACAGAAATTTTGGGGGGAAAATTTAAAAATAACTATTATCTGTTTAGTCTTCCAACATAAATTCCCTTAACCCTTACTTCTCTAAAGTGTATCTCTGCCTAAAAGAACTGGTAGCACTACTCTCCTTCCTTAGAAAAGTTGAGTCTCCCAATGTCATATTTGCCCAGTAGGACTCACTATTACCCATCCCTCCTGCTAAAAGAATGTTTATCAAGGTATTACTGTAGAGGGCCAGTAGAGGGCCGGAGATAGTATAATGGGTAAGGCCCTTCCCTTGCATATAGTCAACCTGTGTTCCATCCCTAATGATTCCCTGAGCCATCACCACAAGTGATCTCTGAGTGCAGAGCTTGAAGTAAATCCTATTGACTGCCAGGTGCTGTCCCAAACCAAAATAAAATAATTAATATACATACAAAACTATTCTAAATCTATGTATATCATAAGATTATGTAAGAATTATGATCATATTGAACTTCTCCATGTCTAATGAATGAAGACTATAGGAAAGCACTTGCAAAATGAGACCTAGGAAGCTAAACATAAAGCTGAAGGAATGGCCCATAAGAACCCTGTGTTTGATCTCAAGAATCACAGTGTACTCCTTATGAAAATGAGCACCACTGAATATGCCCCAAAAACAATATAAGAAGCTAAATTATAATTTCATCCCATTAAAATTTTCATAGAATCAAATCAGTCACAATAATTAAAATTATTCTTGCAGGGATTACATTTAGTAATTTACATTTACATTCAAAGACGTAAAATGGATGTTCTGGACATCACAATTACACACCCTGGCATCCTGAGTTCCCTTTAGCAGGATTTGAGCTTGCTCCTATAAACCACTAAATTTCCCATGTTTCCTGCAATTGCATCAGTTCCTCCCAAATATTTCTGGCACTTCTCATCTGCATTCTGTCTTCCTTTCATTCCTACCAGAACTTATTGATGCTATTCTTAGTATTTTCGGTTCAAATCCAAATTTCATCACAAAGCCTTTGCAGACCACAAAGAATAATCATCTCATCTCTTATATCCTCTCAGTTCACTCAACAGAGTTCCATAATATTTTATTACTTATTCAAGAACTTCAATTGTCACTGGCATGCATCCCTCAAGGACAGAAACAAGAAATTAAAGAAAATCAAAGCCTCAAAGGACATCACACAGCATACCCTGATGGGCCACACATCAGAGCAAAGAGGCACTCCAAATTCTCTGAACCACAGGCTCCGCTTTGAGACAGAGGGATAATTAAATAATAGGATGTGTGTGTCAAAGTCATCATGAAATGTTGCACTGGTAAAGGGGGCGTCTGTTTACGACTGAAACCCAACTACAATCATGCTTGTAATCATGGTGCTTAAATAAATATTTTATGGAATAAAAAAGTCATCATGAAAATTTTTCAGATAAACAGGAAAAAGAGGCAGCCAGTAGAGAAACCTGAATTTGTTTAGAAGACTCAAGTCCATAGCCTGGGACTAAGGAATCTCTGAACAGCTCCTTTTCTTTCAAAAGACATATATTTACTCTGTAAGCTAGTGTTTTCCGTTGAACAGGTATCTGACTTGCTTGTTTCCTTGCTTGCTATTTCCATTCTGGAGAAGACTGTGTTCTCTCTTAAGCATATATTTCCCCTTTTTCTTTCCTCTTGAATCTTTCTAAGCAAGTCTTGTTCAATAAAAACTATCTTGCTTCATTAAAAAAAAAGACAGAACACCAGACTGGAAAGATAGAACAGGGGTTAAAGTGCCTGCATTGCAGACATCCAACACAAGATTTAATCCCTAGTACACTAAAGTCTCTTATGTCCTACCCAGAGTGACTCCTGAGCACAGAGCCAGGAGTAAATACTGAGCACTACTGGATGTAACCCACAAAAGAAAAAACAAAATTTACATTTTTTAAAGTATGACCATCAAAATTTAGGCAGAGTAGAAATGTGAAGAAATATAAGATCGATGAACACATGATACACTTGATGATGTATATGAATAGACAGTTTACTAGTATAAAGATAAGATGTAAATAGAAGATGGAATTCTGAACGTTTGGCTATTTTCTCTAGTCCATCTTAGAAAACTGTCACAACATTGACATTAGCAGTAACTGAGGAATGATGCATCTCATCTTCCCTTACATGTTCTCTAATAAAAAAAATAAATAAAACAAACACAGGACTAAGGACAGCTACAGTCCACATCAACTGACCACCCAATAACCAGGCATAAATGCCCTGCTTGGACATAGAGAGGAGCATGCCAGTGAATGCATGAGGCACCCCCTACTTTTCACTCCCAGTTAGAAGGCTAGTATTACACTCATGAGCCCCTTCTCTGAACAGTAGCTCAGTGTCCAGGTTGTTTGGGATTAATCATGCCAATGTCATTTGAAGGAAGTTTATTCTGCAGGCTGTTGTACATGCCAGAGAAGTTATAGCAATTCCTCTATACACCCTTTTGTATAATTCATTTTCTCTATTCTGCATGCAAATTGCTTCTATTATAGGAAACAGCTGTTTGCGAGCACATCTTAGAGTTAAAGATCTTAGATATTTTTCCACCAAAATAAACTATCTGTTATGTATTAATATTCCATAGAAGTCTAGTTAGAAGAAACTGGTTTACCAACTCATTCCTCAATTACTTCTAAAGGCTAATTTTCATAAAGAACAATGAACAATGTGCACCCTTAGTTTTTAATTAGAAGCAACAAAAGAAACATTTTGTGCACAGTAAATATGATGGAAAAACAGTAGTAATACAATAAAAACTTACAGCTTTAATCTTAACATAAGTCAAATGAGGGGAAGCAGTTTACTTATTTATGCATCCTATACCAGTATCATTAATGTGAGTTTATAACCCATTGCTTTAAAAAAAACTTTACAATAACCAAAAAATATATATAGATAACAAGGATAAATTAAAAAGAATATAAATAGGGGCCAAAGTGACAGCACAGCAGTAGGGCATTTGCCTTGCATGCAGCTGCTCCAGGATGGATAGTGGTTTGAATCCCGGCATCCCATATGGTCCCCCGAGCCTGCAAGGAGACGATTTCTGAATGCAGAGCCAGGAGTGATCCCTGAGCACCACTGGGTGTGACCCAAAAACCAAAGAGGGGAGCGGAGAGAGAGAGAGAGAGAGAGAGAGAGAGAGAGAGAGAGAGAGAGAGAGAGAGAGAGAGAGAGAATAAATGGGGCCAGAGTGATAGTACAGAGTGATAGTACAGGTTTGATCTTCCTGAACTGCCTAGAGTAATTTCTGAGCACAAAACCAGGAGCAATCCCTGAATACTATCAATTATGGTCTGAAAACCAAGAAATAAATAAACGGAATATAATTATTTTTAGTTAGCATACATTTTGGGACATATTCTGTTACTCAACAATACTTCACTAAGAATCCTTTTTAGGGGGCCGGGCGGTGGCGCAAGAGGTAAGGTGCCTGCCTTACCTGCGCTAGCCTTGAACGGACCGCGGTTCGATCCCCGGAGTCCCATATGGTCCCCCAAGCCAGGAGTAACTTCTGAGCTCATAGCCAGGAGTAACCCCTGAGCGTTACCGGGTGTGGCCCCCCAAAAAAAAATCCTTTTTAGGGGCCAGAGTGATAGTACAATAGGTAGGGTACTTGCTTTGCACACACGGCAGACCCAGGTTCAATCCACAGTAACACATATGGTCTACAAGCCTCCCAGGAGTGATCTCTGAGCACAGAGCCAGGAATAATTCCTAAGCATTACCAGCTATGGCCAAAAAAAAAAGAGGAATCCTTATAGGATTCTTATAGCGAGGAGACAGCTCAAATGGCTGGTGAGCAAACTTTGCTCAGATGGTCAGGGCTTGAAAACTCTAAACCAACGATGGTCTTTCAAGCTCTGAGCTTGGAATACTTGCTGACTTCCAGGTGAGGTCTGAAAACAAAAAAAATAAATCAAAATATCTTTTGGAATATCATTAACTATTATGTCCCCTTTACAAAAAGTCTGAATATCCTAAATCATTTGATTAATAATTCTTCCTACCTGTGTTATTTAGTATAATCAGGTAATCCTTAAGATGAATAAAAGACCAATTTTTGGAATTTATTGAAAAAATATTCAGCATTAGGAAGACATCAATTTTTGTAAAATTTTAAGAAGGGGGAAATGGAAGTACCAATATTCATCTTTTAAGCCATGCATATTGAGTGGGCTGAACTCATTCTCTGTATGCTGGACACCCAGGTTCAGTTCTGCTCACCTACTCTACAACCCAGGCAGCCCTACATAATCCTCTGACCACTCAAGTAATCCCTCAACACAGAGAGCTGGAAGTATCTTCTGAGTACTGTCAGACCCAAAATCATAAAGAAAAAAATCAGGGGAGTGTGGAAACCAAACAGAATAATTAAGCAGAAATCACCAAAAGCTCTTACTCTTATCAAAACCCAGCTCAGAGTTTAGATCTTTCAGAATGGCTCCCTTATTGCTTGTCTTAACTTTTGTTGCAGTTATCAAACTAATAGATAACATTCATAACCCTTCATATTCACTGGTCTTTTAATAATTTCGATCTGTAGCTCTTGGCACTAAATACTGAGCAAAATAATAGGTGTACAGCAAATGCTTGATGAATTGATCTTTTTAAGATCTATGCAACCCTTCACTTTGCCTTTGCTAAAGTAGTCATTTTCCAGGAACAATGATGAATTAACAACAGCCAGTCAAATGCTTTTCCAAATTCTCTATAATTGAGTTAACCTTTAAAAAACTGGTACAGGTGAGAGAAAATGTCATCACTTGAGTGCCTTCTCTTGAAAATTGAGCATCCTGAATGGACCTGGTTCTGCTTCTGCTAGGAATATTCTTTAAGAATGGAGTTAATAAATTGAACAAGAACACCAGGTGATCCAACAATGATCTAATATCAACTAGAAACTAACAGAATGTGGGAACAAACAACAATTCCCTTCCCTTTCCCTTAGATAGTCTAATCACAGTATTCCACAGCTAGAATAAGGAGATAATTTCAAAACTGTCTCCAGGGCTATGGAAATAGCTCAAGTGACAGAGCAAATGTCTAGTATATAAAAAGCCCTTGAGTTTGGTCCTCGGCATGACATGAATTCTACGCACCATCAAAGGTAGCCTAGTAGTAGTCACTGAAAACCGCATATGTATAGGAATATGGTCCTACTGGGGGGGGGGGGGGGAGAGTAACTTTATCCAATTAATTACATATATCATACAGTTCTATAAGAACACAATACCCAAATTTCATACTTAAGAGAAATACATCAAGGTTTTTGTAAATAAATGCTTTCCCTCTTAAAATTATTTTTCAAAATAATATTCACAGTAGGTTCATATACCTGTATGTGGCATAATGTGTAGTGTATAAGTTGAATATCAACCTAACTGCTAGGTAAAGAGAGTGTATTCATACAGATACAAAAGTCAAGGAAAGGAATAAGAGCCATAAATTCATTACTGTGGAATAAGTCATGTCCTTATTATCTAAAATTTTTAATATTATTCTTTTATAATACAAAGACTTGAAAAAGAGCTAGACTAGGTATGAAGTATAAATAAATAAATGCTCCTAAGATGAAATTTGTGCATAAAGATATATATGTATACATAAATATAATTGAAATATTTTATTTTATTTCACACACACAAAGTGACTCTCCCTGATTCATTAAGCTTTAAAATTTTTCATTGGGTAACAGTATTTTTCTAATGCTTAAGAAAACAGCGCACAGATTTCTCTGCAGAACCTCTCTCCAGTTATACAGCTCCTTCCACACTACATGCTATGACTTCTGCCCAGCTGAATATACTTTTGTTAGGACATGTCCCAGTTGCCCATCTGATAATCACTGGTTTTACTTTATACACTGTGGCGAGCCCTTTCAGGAAGGAAGCCACAAAATCTTCTCTACACATGCTCCTGTTGTTACTACTGCCCTGTAACTTCCAGCTAGCGTATTTTGGACCTATCCCCTTCCTGCTTTAATTCCACCATATCAGAGCCCAAGAATAGTGAAGCAGATACTAAAGATTAATATTACTGCCCCCAAATAGTTTGTGTGAACGTTTATGCTTTTTAAGCACATATTTTGAAAAAAAATCAGCAGCTGAACTTTTTTTTCCCCAGAGATATTATGCCACTGCTTCCATTCAGCCCATTTCATACAGATTTTTTCCAAACAACCACAAAATAATATTTTCCCTTTGTTTCCCTTCTTTTGTTTCCCTGAGTAGAGATCAGATACTAGTATCAGAAAACTCTGATTTCATTGTTGAGTTCTTTGTACCTCGGTAGCTTTTAAAATCAAATTAATTCTACAAAGCTAATTAATTCTACAAACCTAACCGCTTCCTATACAATAAAGAATCATCGTTATGCATGACAGCTATCCAATTAAATGTAATAAAAATTTGTTTGTTTGTTTGCGTTTTGGACCACACCCATTGACACTCAGGGATTATTCCTAGCTATGCACTCAAAAATCACTCCTGGCTTGGGAGGACCATATGGTGCATCAGGGGATGAACCACGGTCCATCCTAGGCTAGAGCTTGCAAAGATGCCTTACCTCTATCTAGCACCACCACTCTGGCCCAAATTTAATAAAATTTTAAATGAACTAAATAAGTTAACTGGTTGTAGATGTTGATGCCTGCTATCTCTTAAAATTTTCAACACTCGAGACTAACCAAAGAGCAGCTCAATTGGAGATTTCAGGTGCCTAAATAAAAACTGCAGGTTTCCCTTTCCATGTGTCAATATTTTCTTTCTCATAGCATCAAATTTGCTAACAACAATAGATAATACCATCAAGCTCCACTCATCTGAGCTTACCTCTGTCATTTCAAGGGAGAGGGTTTTGACTCAAGCCATTTCTCACAGCAGAACACTACACACTATTATGAAAATTGGATTTGTATTAATATTATAATTTTAATATGAGTTTCAAAGAAAACAAATTAAGTCTTGGAATTTGAGGAGGAAATGTTTTTATAGCAGAAAAAAGCATGAGCAAAGACATCATTAAAGTAATCAAATGGGGCCGAGTGGTGCGTCAAAGTAGTAGGAGCATGTGCCTTGCACGTGCTAACCTAGGAAGGACCAAGGGTTCGATCCCCCGGAATCCATATGTCCCCCCAAGCCAGGAGCAATTTCTGAGCACAGAGCCAGGTGTAACCCCTGAGCGCTCACCAGTGTGGCTCAAAAAAATAAACAAACAAGTAACAAAAGTAAAGGGGGAAAAGCAGACAAATTTATAAAATTTGTTCTTGGTATTTAAAAAATCTGGCATCCCATATTGGTTTCCCTAGCCTGCCAGGAGTGATTTCTGAGCACAAGAGCCAGGAGTTAAACCCCTGAGTTGCCATGAGGTGGGAGACCCAAAAACAACAACAACAACAACAAATCTATATATAATACATATTATAGATATATATCTCCTATCATAAAATAATGTTTAATAGCCAAGGCACGTATGTTGAGGTGCCTACTCTATCAGGAAAAAGACAGTTCAAATGATAGAAAACATGCCCAGCAATCGAAAGGTTCTGAGCTCAGTTCCTAGCACCTTGTGGTCCCCTTGGGACACTGCCAGGGGATGGCCCATCACATGGAGAATAAAAAAGGAAATTACTCATAGGGATTAACCTTTCTGAGCATCGAAGAAAACTGCAGATGACCAAGCTGGAAAAATCTTGATGATACATAAAAGTAACTTCATTTATTAGTAAATAAGAACTCTTTCCTTACAGACTGGGTAATCCTATTCTCCAAAAAGGAAATCAGTTTGTGGGGAAGAGGGTAAAATATGCACATGTTTAGCTTTCTGAAGAGTTACTCATTAGAGTTCGAAAAGCCCATCTGGCTGGAGTTAATCAATACATTGCATCTTGATGAAAATAATACCACAACACGAATATAAGACCACCTTCAGATCACTTCTTAAAAAAATTTGTAAACAAATGATAAAAATAAAAACCCAAAAATAAAAAAAATTTCCCACATTAGATATTATATACTATTTAGGAGTATATTAAAGTCTTCAGACAAACATCTGTCACTAAAATTGATAGTTCTACCAATGTGTCCCAAGGTTCTCTCATATAACTCAATATATGGTTTGACTGCAAATGATTGGCCTACTGGGAATATATTTCAAGGCTATGTAGATAGAAAAAAGTAAAATTGTATCTTCAGAGAAAGTTCAACCTATAAAATAATTACTTTATTAAAAACTAATGCAAAAAATAAAATATTGATTTTTTTTCTGTCTCAAGAATGGTAGTATTTGGGAGACTTTTTTTTTTTAGGCTAAAGCAAAAGCAAATTATTTTTCAGTATACCACACTTAGGATGGGCCATCAGGAAAAGCAACATTAGCCCATTGGGAAAATGATTCTAGAGGTCAAGTAAGAGCTTCTGTTGTTTTTTGTTTGTTTGTTTGCTTTTGTTTTTTGGGTCACACCGGGCAAGCAATCAGGGGTTACTCCTGGCTCCATGCTCAGAAATCACTTCTGGCAGGGCTCGGGGGACCATATGGATGCAGAGATACGAACCAATGACCGTTTGCATGAAAGGCAAACAACTTACCCTCCATACTATCTTCTCTGGCCCCAGTCAGAGCTTCTTATCCTCAAAGAAAACATCTCCATTTCATCTTGCGGAACCCATCTAAAACCATGGGCATCAGGAACATGGTGCTTCTATGTGGCTTTTTCTTTTTTTTCTTCTTATTTTGCTTTTTGGGCCACACCCTGTGATGCTCAGGGTTAGTCCTGACTATGTGCTCAGAAATCGCTCCTGGCTTGGGGGACCATATGGAATGGGGAGGGGAGAGAGAATAGAACCATGTCCTAGGCTAGTGCGAGCAAGACAGATGCCTTACCGTTTGCGCCATTGTTCCAGGTCTTGTGTGGACTTTTCTTAATCATATACCAAAAAGTTACTGAACAGTTCCATTTCCTAAAATAATCATCTCATAATTTCTGGGTGTAGAAAAAAATCAACACTTCTGGGAGAGCCCAGGAGCATTAAATTTTAGTCCCAAGCCACAAATTTGGAAACTAGGCTAAACCTGCCTTTTATTTAAAAAAAAAAAAAAAATCAACAAAATTCAATGGCTTCATTAATAAATTATGGACGTGTAGAGGGTTGTGCAAGAGTTAAGACACTTGCCTTGTATGTGACTGATACCATTTGCTCCTTGCGCTCCAGTATGGTCCTCCAAGCACTGTCAGAGATTACACCTTAGCACAAAGGAACTAACACCCAAATACTGAGCTGTTTCCACCTACAAGTAAATTCAATTCATCCTATTTCTCATTAACCTTAATTCATTTTTTCCCTCAATAATAGCAGCCTAATTAATTCGCCCCCCATAAACACTGTATCATCACTGCCACAAATCAGTTGGAGTTCTGCCTTCAGGCAGACTAGCAGTCTAGTCAGAAACACTGTGCTCTAATAGCAGGTTCTATTCTAGGGACTGCAGATGGAGCAATAAACACAACTGGCACGGTGTCTGCACTTATTAAACTTATGTCTACTGTTGGCGGAGGAGGGGGAGAAAGGCAAAAAAGAAAGTGAATACTAAATATTTTTTAGAAACCATTGAGTCATAAATTCTACAATGAATATAAATACAGACTGACATGAGGAGAATGGGGCGCTCCTTTAGCATCTAGATAAGTAGCCCCTTTCTGCAGTGGGATCATTTAAACTTCAACTTCAGAAGCAGTAGGATATGTGTAGATCAGGCACCTGGTGGTAAGGGTGAGCAGGAGAGGTGCTATTTATGTTGCTTACAAAAGCAAATGTGTAAACACCCTGAAGAAAGCGCCTCTTTATATTCTCCTCCAGGACTGCTGAACTGCAAACCTGTTTTTCCTCTCTAATAGAGGTGAGGGCCAAGTCCGCCTCCCTGAACATTTCCTACTTACTGTTGTCTTACATCCTGATTTTGCCATCTAATGCTCACAAAGGTTTGACTATTACGATTTCTCAATGCCTTTTCAAATCTTACATTCTCTCAATGCTACAACCTCCCCAAGAAAACAATACTTCTATTTACTTGTAAAATCACTGTGAAGGTTTTATTGGTTGAAACAGCCCTTAGAAAATTAGATAGCTTAATCTTAAATGCTGGTTTGCTTTTAAAGCCATCCCTTGAATTTTTCAAGTACCTAAACCCAATACAAAAAAAAAAAGTATCCAAGGGCCAAAAAAATAGCACAGAGATAAGGCACTTGCCTTGCAAATAGCCATCTGGATTCAGTAATCTGCACATCCTATAGCCCTTTGAGCCCATCCAGGAGTGATCCCTGAGCTCAAAAGTCAGGAGTAAGATCTAATCAGAGAGGCAGGGAGAAAGCGGTAGAAGGAAAAGAAGTGTTGTTTGGGTGGGAGTGGAGGAGTAGTTTACAAGTGAAAATCTATCTTCTGAAGCAAAGTGCTAGTACCGTGAATAGGGTGCTTGCCTTGCACACAGTCGATCCAGATTCAATCCTCAGAATCCTATACAGTTCCCCAAGCTCTACCAGAAGTGATTCCAGTTCACAGAGCCAGAACTTAAGACCTAATAACTACTAGATGTGAGAAAGAACAAGGAAAGGAAGGAAGGGAGGGAGAAGAGGAGGGAGGGACAGAAAGAAGGAAGGAAGTAATTACCTACATAAACAAGAGCTATAAACTACATTAGAATTATAGAAGTGGCAATATACCACAAAATAAACAAAGATAAGGCTTGGGGAAATAGTACAGATAGATTCCTAGCATCACATAAGGTCCCCTAAGTCCCAATAGGAATAATCGATGAACCAGGAGTAACTCCTGCGCATCGCTCTGTGGGTCCCACCCCACTCCAAAAAAAAAAAAAAAAGAAAATAAATAAAAGTTAAAGTCCATGGGGATCAGAGGGATAGCACAGAGGTAGGGTGTTTTTCTTGCATGCAGATGACCTGGGACAGACCCAGATTTGATCACTGCATCCCATATGGTCCCCTGAGTCTGCAAGGAGCGATTTCTGAGCACAGAGCCAGGAGTAGCTCCTAAAAAAGAATCCATCCATCCCTCCCTCCTTCCTTACCTCTCTCCCTTTCTCCCTTCCTTCCTTCCTTCCTTTTTTCCTTCCTTCCTTCCTTCCTTCCCTCCCTTCCCCCTTTTTCCCTCCCTCCTTCTTTCCTTCCTTCCGTCCCTTTCTTTAACTTACAGGAGCTTGGGAAGTAGGAAAAAATTTAGAACTACTGTGATTATTTTTGTTTTGTTTTGTAATTCCAGGTAGCAAATCGCATTACACATATGCAAGCAATAAACTATAACCATATCTCCTAACCCATTCCTAGTTTTAAAAAATGATAATCTAATAAATTGCCTATTGCCACAACCTAAAACACAGAAATACCAACTATTAAAGATTTCCCCAAAACCAAAGTTCAAATTATTCTCTTCATGGTTAATTTTTTTGTTTCATTCTCCTTTTTTTGGAAGAGGGTGAATAGGACAAATGCTTCCAAAGAAGGAATCTTAAATGTTCTAATTCTGGAGGAATTAGAAACAAGATTTCTTTTCAAGCATCTTGCAGACAGTTTTTCTGTTTAGCATTTGGCAAAGAGACAGCATATTCTAAGTGTCCTAATTTATTTAAGCCCCATTAGATATTACAAATGAAGAACGAAGAAGGATGATGCTAAAATGCTAGCAATTGTTGATACGCAGTGCCTACAAAAATGTAGTTCCTGTTTAGACTGACCAACTTTCAGTCTTCTGAAATAAAGATGGAAAAATTCTCAATCTCCAAACATTTTTTTTATTTTTTTTATTTAAACAACTTTATTACATACATGATTGTGTTTGGGTTTCAGTTATGTAAAGAACACCACCCATCACCAGTGCAACATTCCCATCACCAATGTCCCAAATCTCCCTCCTCCCCACCCAACCCCATCCTGTAATCTAGACAGGCTTTTTATTTCCCTCGTACATTCTCATTATTAGGATAGTTCGAAACTTAATTATTTCTCTAACTAAACTCATCCCTGTTTGTGGTGAGCTTCATGAGGTGAACTGTAACTTCCAGCTCTTTTCTCTTTTGTGTCTGAAAGTTAAGCAAAAGTTTTCAAATTCTTTTTCAGGAAGACTTGTAATGGTGTACGTTGCATTTACAGAATCAATAGGTTGTCTGTCCCATACAATATGGTCTAAAGATTAATCTGGAATTTTAGATACAGTATTAATGCCCCTAAAGATTAAGAAAGCTCTGCTAAAAGAAAATTTGGAATCACTGCATTGAAGTGATGGGGGCCAGAACAATAGTACAGGAGGTAGAGTGCTTGCCTTGATCATGGATGACTGGAATTCAAGTCTCAGCATCCTATATGGTTCCCCCATGCATTTCCAGGAATAAATCCTGAGTGCCCAGTGAGGAATAATCTCTGAGCATTACTAGGTGTGGCTCAAAATTTTAAAAAAATTACACTATAAATATATTTTTAGATCTATATAAATATTTTATATATAAATATACTTAAACCTCATTATGATCTGCTCTGTCTATTCTGTTTATAAAATTGAGCAATACCAAACTTTTAGACATGTAGTTCTAACATGTCATTGGACTAAACAGCAACAGATAGAACAGCTTTTACTCTTGTTTGCAGGTAAAATTGTGCCAAATACCTTCTGCTTATTAAATACAATGCCTACTGTATAGTATCTCTCACACTCTAAATTCCAATCATTATCTAGATAGGGGAGCAGAACAAATATAAATGAAATAAAAATCAGTAAAAACCAAAGTATTCATTGTCAATATTACAGATAGGGAATCCACAAATTTAAAAGCATAATGAACAGATCAGGGAGAAACAGAGAATGGACATTGGGTTTTTAGTTTGTTGGGAGACAGTAGGTATGGCAGTGTCAAAAGGAGAAAAAATTAAAATTTTAATTAGTTACAATGATTCTAAGAAAAGCTTATTATTAAGAGAATGTTATAGTACACGCTGGAGTACTATGAGAAACAGTTCACTGGGTAGACAACTGAATTGGGTATTTATTCATGACTTTCTACAAAAACTTGAGGTACTGAAGAAATAACTTTTCTGGGAGTTGGAGCAATAGTACAGAAGGCATAGCACTTGCCTTGTGGGAGGCTGGCCTGGATTCAGTCCCCAAGACCCCATGTGGTCTCCCTACACTGAGCCCTCCAGGAGTGATCCCTGAGTTCAAGCCAGGAGTAAGTCTTTAGTACTGCTGCGTGTGATCCAAAAATAGCAGCAGCAACAACAAAACAAAACGAAGATTTCTAAGAGAAAGGTAAATAAAAATACAAAAAGATATAAACGAAGTATTGAAGTGCCTATGACTAGCAGCTTTAATCTGATTTTGATTATAATGAAGAATTACTTTTCTGAGAGCAGAAGCAAAGACAACCCAGTGAGGCATTAGGTATCCCAATAAGGCACCAATAAGTCACTCCAAATAAATGCAGAAAATGCAATATGGAAAACCTTGAGCCTTAATGTTAATCAGAAGTAGAAGAATAAAGTTAGGATATTACCTAAATATTACAATATTCCAAATATAACTATGCGACATCTCAGATATTTGCTGAAGCTTATAGTAAGATTCTTTAAGTATTTTGTTAACTTAAATCACTAGCACATTGAGAGCAAAGTTTAACTACAGGCAGTATGTTGTGACAGAGAACATTATGCTTAATATGGAGGTAAAAAAAAAACCTCAAATGTCAAGAGTCAGACCTTGTGAAAACCCCTTGGTTCAGACCCTACATTAGACACTCACATGATACATTCTGTTCTCTAAGTTATAAAATAGATCTAATGGTCTTCCTTACATATTTAGGCTTTAAGAGAATTCTCACAATTTATAAAGCTCCAGAGCACTTCTGAAAAACTAAGCATCATTCTATCAGCAGTTGGGTGCTAATCTCAAATATTAACTTATTAGGGACACTCCCCAAAAGCTCTTCTTTAAAAATCCCACATATTTGCAACCAGTTTGCTCTATTTTCCTTAGGAACATATAGCTTCTTGACAGGAAACTCGAAAGGAAGCAGAGAATAACATATTCTTCACAGTGGAAATCTTTCGGTTCAATCAGCACTGCAAATAAAGCAGTAGTAGGTCTGAATAATTTGTAATCTACCTTAAAACGCAAATCCCAATTTAGAACAAAATATAAAAGACAGATCAAAAAAGCTTCCAAGATTATTTACTGTAAAGCAATAGCCTTGAAATAATGCAATAAAATGAATGAAGAAAATTAATAAATATTAATTTGGATCTTTTAATGGGGGGGGAGGGTTAGCGAGGACTCAAGAACACAGTTCTGATCCCTTTATCTCACAAACCTGCCAACTAACCTTCGAAAAGCCGCTTTAACCGCCCACCTCAGACTGCCTGTGTAGCTGGAGAAGACAGTTTCCATTTCAGAGATTGCTTTAAAATCTAAAATTCCATTATTCAGAAGTAACAGATGTGCTATTTCTGTTCTAAGTTAAAAGCAAAGTATTTTGGCTTTTAATATTTTTTACTTGAGCATAAAACAACTATCTGCTAAATATCACAGTATAAGATTACCAGAAATTAGTACAAAATAAACAAAAGAGCAAAATAAAATGAAACAAAGATTCAGAACCACACTTGAATTTTAAATATCTCTTGGCAAGGTATTTTTTTTATTTTAGAAAAAAATTTATTATTAAACCACCGAATATTATGAAAGTAAATTTCTTTTATGGAATCTACACATGCACAAAGATGCACAAATACACACATTCAATAAATTAAATTTTCATTTCTTTTTTTCCATTCAGATTATAAAGTCAGATTAAATCTACTAAGTAAGACCCTGTTTTACATGTATAAATCAAACTAGAAATGTGATAACTCAGGAACTTGATATAATTTACTTATATTAGTGTATCTAGTCAAGTATTAGAGAGCAAAACCTCAGAACATACTGGCAACATTTCTGAGAAACATCATCCTTTAACGATCTAAAGTAAAACTTTAAATCAACTGTTTGCACATTAGACCTAGAACATTATGTTGAAAAATCTTGAGTGTTATGATTTTACTATAAGTTATACTAGTAGCACCCTAATTCTTCATCATATAGCAATCTATTATGTTGCCTTTTAAACAGAATTCATCCTGGTACAATGCATTATTTCTTTAGTAGTATTCTAGAAAAGTATCAAATAGTCCATATCAAAGATAAGTTTATGGGGCCGGGCGGTGGCGCTGGAGGTAAGGTGCCTGCCTTACCTGCGCTAGCCTAGGAGACGGACCGCGGTTCGATCCCCCGGCGTCCCATATGGTCCCCCAAGCCAGGAGCGACTTCTGAGCGCATAGCCAGGAGTAACCCCTGAGCGTTACCGGGTGTGGCCCAAAAACCAAAAAAAAAAAAAAAAAAAAAGATAAGTTTATAAATAGATTTATGCACTATTCAGGAGAAGAAACATCTCACTAGAAAGATTAAGTAAAACTTATGACGATGGTTGACAGACTTTACTATTAAAGTTAGGGTTAAGGTTAGGGTTTAGGTTTTAGTGTTAAGATTTAGTGTTAGGGATAGGGTTAGTGTCATTGTTAGTGTTAGTGTTAAGAATTAGGTTTAGGGTTAGGGATTGAGTTTAGGGTTACAGTTAGGTTTGGGTTACGGTTAGGGTTAATGTTAGGTTCAGAGATAGGGTGAAGGTTTACAGTTAGAATTAGAAATAGGGTTAGGGTTAGAGTTTAGCATTAGGTTTAAGGTTATATTAGGGTTAGGATTAAGCTTTTAATTTTTTTAAATTTTGTCACTGTGTTTACAAAAATGTTCATACTGGCGTTCCAGTCATAGAATGTACATTGCCCTTCACTAGTGTGATCTTCCAAGCAGGTGGTTGGAGGGGGTGAAATGGGGGACACTGGTGGTGGGAATATGGTTGACTCATAAAAGTCAGAAGAAAGTGGGCCCGGAAAGATAGCACAGCGGCGTTTGCCTTGCAAGCAGCAGATCCAGGACCTAAGGTGGTTGGTTCGAATCCAGGTGTCCCATATGGTCCCCTGGGCCTGCCAGGAGCTATTTCTGAGCAGACAGCTAGGAGTAACCCCTGAGCACCGCGGGTGTGGCCCAAAAAACAAAAAACAAAAAAAAAAGTCAGAAGAAAGAACACAGCTTAGACTAAATGTCCTAAGCAAAAGTCAAACAAGAGAATAGTTATGACCATAACTTGAAGAACTAGCTAATATTCACTCATTCCCTGTGAATCAGAAGAAAAATGCCTCCTCTTAAAGTAACTCTTGCTAAGACCATTCCAAAAGATAAATTATAAAACTAAATTAAAAAGAGCAAAGTTTCAAAATAACCTTCATAATGATACACTCCTAGTGAATCTCTATACAAAATTAGACGTTAAAATCCTATTGCTATGCAATGCCTTAAATTAATTTTAGATTTATTGAATATCAAATATTAATAAAAATATAAATTTCACTAAGAACATTTTAGTTAGATTTTTGTAGAATTCTATTATAGCCCAATTCATTTATATGAAGCATAAAGGTCATATTGAATAGCCTAGCAATTTGCCTTCCTAAAGTACTTTGATTTTGATTGGCTTACATGTTCAGTCACCAGTCCCATCCCTTTCAATAGAGGATTTAAGTAAATAGATGAACATAGTTCTCTATATGCACAGACTTCCTATAGAATGAAAATACAAACTCAGCTATAACATAATTTGTGGAGTATAAAATAGTGCTGAAACAATAAGAAAAATTAAAGTTGTTTATCATGGTAGTAAACATGTTAGAGACAGTGTAATCCCATCTGGAGAAAAATCTGGTTTATTTAAATTTATTGTGGGGCAACAGGAACACTGTGTTTTATAAAAAATCATTCCCTTCATATGCTGTCACATCTTCTCTTGAAAGCCGGAATCTAATTTAGTTTCTCTTCCAATTTGCCACATTTTGGGGACTATGATGCTAATAACACCTAATGAACTAAGCAAACCATGTAAATTAAAATACACAAGCCCATATCATGCCTATGAAACAAACACGATCAACTGAAAAGACTACCACGAAATCAAATAAGCATTTCTACTCTATTCATTCCCTTTCCTTATTATTCTAGTTTCACAAAGAAATGCAGATAGATATATTGGAAATCCATACTTGACTTTACTTTGGGGTCAGAAAAGGTGGAATCTAAATAGAATTGGAAGTATCACAGGAAGGTGTTTTTAATATTTTATCATGATGATTTATTTATAAATTTAAATGCATTTGCTCTTACACATACTCCCAACCCCAGATAAATACATATTACACACAGTGCAAATAGCTGATTTGCTTTCCTACTTATAATAAAGAGCAGGGAGAAATTTTTGAGAAATGAATTTCAAGTCATTTCTTCCTTGGAGATGATAAAAAAAAAAAAAGAATGATTTATTTAACACCTCTCACCAAGTCTCTGAAAGATCGCTAATGTCACTGAAGTCCGTAACGTAAGGAAATAAGTAGCACTAGAGCCCTGCCAGCCACCATCTTTTACAGATGGAATATGACAACTTAAGCAATTTACCCAGAGGTCAGGGAGCTAATTCCTGGCATTCAATCAATACATATTTATTAATGGCTTCTCTGCCCAGCACACTGCTTAGATGAAAAGCTTTTTCTTCTTTTCTACATTTCGTTTCTTAAATTTGCTACAAAAGAAATAAAATAAAATTCTTATATTCAAAAGATACTTGAAACAGGACTCAGAGATATAGTATAGCAAGTAGAGCAAGTGCCTTGCATGTGGCCAATCTCTGCCTTTGATCCCAGCATTCCTTTTGGACTCCTGCGCCTGCCAGGATTTCTGAGAGCAAAGAGTAACTAACCCCTCAGTACTACCAAATGTGGGGAAAAAAAACTTGAAACAATAATCTGATGATCTGAAAAAACAACTGAAGAGCATAATTTCTATAATTTGAAATATTTGAAAGAAGAGAGGTCCTCATCTCCCAGCCTACACAAACCTTCTGTGATACTTTAGGCACATGTAAGACAAAGTACAAACACAGCACACAGTTAAATTTACAGAATTAGAACTAGAAAATTTGGGTTCTCTCATTAACATTAATATATTTTAGCTGAAGTAACTAACTTTAGGTAAGTAATATACTTTCTACCTCAGATTCCTCCATGCATAAAATAAAAAACATCATTATACAGACCTAGTAAAATATATTAGTATTGTCACAAGAATTCTATTTTGTACATGCTGAAGTCCCAGTAACACCAGTATTAACTTGTGACTATTTTACCAACAGAACAGTGAAAAAGAAACAAAAAAAGAGGTGTCATATAACTGAATTTCTTCTTTTGGTTTATTGTTTTGTCTTGAGGCAACATTTAACACTGCTCTGGAATTACTTCTAGTGGTGCTAAGGGAACCTTATAGAATGCTAGGGATTGAACCTAGCAAGGCAAGCACCCCACCTGCTGTACTGTCTCTCCAGACCCTGTAATTGAAAATATATCACAAATAATAAAATATAGCTTCTGTCCTGGGGGCTGGAGTGACAGCACAGTGGTAGGGCATTTGTCTTGCTTGCTGCCAATCCAAGAAAGACCTGGGTTTGATCCCCAGCATCCCATATGGTCCCCAAGCCTGCCAGGATCGATTTCTGAGCGCAGAGCCAGGAGTAACCCCTGAGCACTGGGTGTGGCCCAAAAACAAAACAAACAAACAAATATATAAAAACATAGTCTCTGCCCTTAAAACATCTCCCACTTGGGCCAAACAGCTCAAAAGGCTGAACGCACATTTTTCCTGTCGCAGGACCAGGTTCCATCCCTGATCCTTAAACCTGGTCCACAAGAAACAACAACTGTACACTGAACATAAAACAAGGAGTAGGCCCCAAGCATCACTGGGTGTGGCCAAAAAAAACCACAATAATAAAGAACCAAAAATAATTAGGAAAGCTTGATTCTGCTTCAGATAAAATTGACATAAAGTTGCTACTTTCTTAATTCATTTTAAAAATAAGATTTACTTAAACTCCAGTTTTAGTCTAATGCTTTTGTTCTCTATTATTGTCATCCTTGTTTTACTTAGATAATATTATATAGCTAATATATATTTTTCTTTAACATTAAGAACCATATATTATTTAACTCTAAGAATTTCATTTCTCTCAAGTTTACTGATAACTAAAAATGTATTAACAAGCTTATATGCAAAATTCAAATTGCCAGATGAGTGAGGTTGAGTCAATACTCACCACAAGCACAATCATTTCAAAGTATGCTACAGATCACTTATTTACTTCTGTACCACACTTTTACCACACTAGTCATTTCTAGGTCTGGAGAGATAATTCAAGGGCTAGGGTTCTTGTCTTGCACATGGACAATTCCTGGGCTCATTCATATTACCCTCAACATCACCAAGAGTGATCCCTTGTGCACAAACTCAGTACCACCGAGTGAGACCTCCAAAACCAAAGAAATAATATACTTAAATAAAGAAGTTCAACTGCAGCTTCCTACCCCACATGGATTTGTCCCCATAATTCCATTTGGCAGTACTTAATGAGTGGAAGTGCCAAATCTCTACTGTAAATGGCTGAACTTTCTGAGTAGAATAAATTTCAGATTGGTTGGCAACCAATCTCATATGTGTAAGCATGTGAATGTTTTAAACCACAGGTCATATTAACTAAACTAAATAAGATTTTATAAGCCATAGCTAAGATAGATGTCAAGGAAACCCATTTTTAAAATTCAGTTCTAAACCATGTTATTTCTTTAATCATATTAGTTCAGCAATGGAATTACAATTCAATCTTCCCCTAGACATCAAGAGTCATTCACCCACACTAACAAACTTCAATTGCCTTTATTTCTATTTTCTAGAACTAGTTCAGTATCTTTTTTTTATGCTTGTTTCATATTTTTGTTTTTGTTTGGGGAACACACCCAATGGTGCTCAGGGTTTACTTCTGGCTCTATTCAAGAATCACACCTTGCTGGTTTGGGGACCATATGTGATGCTGGAGGACAAATCCATGTCAGCCACATAGAAGGCAAAAGTCCATCCTGCTGTTCTATCATTCAGAAGCACTATACATAATTTTATTTTTATACTTTTATTTCTAAATTTTTTATTTTAACATCGTGGTTACAAGTTTGTTCATAATATAGGGTTTTTTTTCCACAGATCAAGTTTTCATGATTGAGCTGCAGTCATACAATGTACAACAACCTTCACCAATGCACAATTCTTGCCACTAATGTCCCAGGTTTCCCTCACACTCCCTGATGTTCTCTTGCCTCAAACTCATAACTTCTTTCTCCTCTCTTTTCTCTCTCTTTCTCCCTCCCTCTCTCACTCACTCCCTTCCCCCTTTTTGACACAGTGGTTTGCACTACTGTTAATGAAAGGAGAAGAACTACACTTAAGGAAAAAAAAAAAGAATCTTAGCTAAGTCTCCAATAGATTAATTACACTACAACCATGGACTCTGGGTCAGCAATAACAGGGTTACCTGGGAATCTGTAAGAAATGCCAGTTCTCATCCTTAATCCAAACCTCTGAAATCAGAAACTTGGGGGCAGACGAGACAAGCTATTACTGGCTGCCCAAGCTTTCCCAATGGTTCTGATGTCTCTCCAATTGTAAAAGCACTGCCCATACTCCCACCACTCTGAGTAGAATTCTTTCTGTCTGTGACCTGTTTTTAATCCTTGTTTACATTATTCTGCTGCTTTCTCCTTCTTCATCTTGGTAAAGTTACTACCCTCTCCCTTATCTCATCTACTGTATCACTTTCTTGAATATTTTTTTCACAAAGTGGGAGGGGGTGAATTTTTACAATCATACCATTTTCCCTTCAATGCTTTTAGTAAAACAAAACTTATTCTAACATTATTACTAATTATTTTAAATAAAAAAAAAAGAAAATGCTCAAGAAGTCTTAAGAGAGAGAAACATAAGAAGCATGTGTGTTAACTGCTTCAGCACTCTCACCAGAAAGACAAAGACATAGTCACAGAAGGAACTTGCTAAATATCAGAGCCTAACAACAGTTGCTTCTCATCAGTTATTAAGAAGTAGGATTGGTTCCAAAATTCAGCTTAATCCTACAGATAAGACTTAAACATTTTCCATATGAAATCTCAAGAACAGAGTAATACCATAATGTGACTGCCATGAAAATGAGAGATGGGGTTGGGGAGGGGAGGAAACAAAAAGGAGGGGAGGGGACAGGAGGAGAAGGGATCTAGGAGAGAGAGGAGACTCCACACTGCTAACAAACTCAGAGCAAAGAGCCCTGGATTGTTTAACAGTAATAGACTCAAAGCCTGGCCCATGTACAACAATGAAGCACAGTACATAAATAATTATTGTGCAACTTTCAAGCTACTACTGTACTTCCTAGTCACTGCACAAATAGAATTATAGTACAAGGCTCCGCTTGATATCTATTCCTAGAAGACTAGAGATGATGCCCAATAGGAGTGTCAATTGCCTAGAGACCTGGCATAAAAGCTACTCCTTAACTGATGATAAAGAAGTAAGCTCTTTGACACACTCTAAGACTCTGATTTTGCTGCAGCTGCTTCCGATTTCCAAATGTCAATCAGGATGTCTTTTTCTATCTATTAGCTCTTATATGTGTTGTATATCATTCCTGATTGCATCAGCACTATTTCTATAATTCTTTAGCTACAAGACTAATTTGAGTCAAAGATTCTTCAGTAGCTTCAATTTAAGGTCACAAGAAATTTATTATAATAACCCACTAAATTGAGTAAACTGGAAGAGAAGTTTGGTAAAGAGTTTACCGGTACTTATATTATTATAATATAAATAATAGTTATGTTTACAATCATTGAAAGTTACATTAAGAATAGAATTAAACCTTAAAAATTAGATGGAGTGGGGGGGAGGAGATATTATTGTTCAAAGACAGTTGCAAGTACTTTCATTTTCAGAGACTGAACAATCCATAATGAATATTCATTATTTAAGTCAATTACTTTCTGAAAATACTGCCTATAAATAGACCTTCCTTTTATTGTTAATTTTTATTTATAAACATCTTTGCCCATACTTTGTCAGTATCAGAAAATTTCTTGTTTTCACTCAATGTCAATCCTGAACACAACTCATGCTGATTTGATTTCATACTACATATAGCCCTTCTCTAATCTAGTTGTTGATTCAAAAAAAGATAGCATCCTCTACAGAATTTAGCCAACAAGGATGAGTGTTCTAATGATGAAGAAAGTTTTTGTCAAAAAGAATATCCTTTTTGGCTGACCTAGAACAACATAATTTATAAATTCACCAAAGGATTATGAGCCTACAAAAGCAACTGATCAAGGCAAAGCTTTAAAGTACTTGAGTTTCTGAAGTAATAGCAAAAGAAAAGAAAATGAAAGAATAAAAGAGTCCATTCCTTAAGAGTTGATTCATGCATCATAAAGATCAGTACGATTTATACAATCTAAGGCTCAAGGTGAAGTTATTTGTGCTGATCGGAAGGCAGTCTAGAAAAGCAGAAATTCAAACACAGCAGAAATGCCAACCACTTGATTGTTCATGGCACTGCTTTCTGCAGTAAATTTTATATAATGTGAAGGTGGGCAGCTAAACAGATATCCCTCAATAATTTACGGTAAGAAGGCATATAACATTCCCTGGTAATAAAATTTTTCACAAAGATACCTATCAAATCTTTCCTCCAAGAAGTCATCCTACATTTTATTATCTTGATGGCATACTTTCAAATTCTGACCTGCTGCACTGAAAATAAGACACAAATCACCTTCACTGAATATGTGTAAGTATGTGTTGACATATATTAAACAGTTTCATATAATTTGATTCTATTATGTTCATAATAAAATGAGTCATGCATATATTTTGAATGCAATTCAACAGAATCAGAAATGTATCGCTTATTGCTGATTAGCTATGATTTTAGGTCATCATCTGTTGAAAAAGAAATGGCCAGGCGTGTTTGGGTCGGGTTTGGAAGCCCACATTTTCATAATGGCTTCATCCTCATGTGAAGAAAAATCAAAGGTGACTCCATTAATTTATATTACTAAAATTTTCCAGAAACTTGACACATTCTAGATAGGAGGGTTGAGGTTGGAGAAATAATATTATGGAAAGGGAGTTCACCTTGCACACAGGATACCCAGGCTCAATATTCAGCATCCCACTGAGTTTCCTGAACACTGTCAGGGGTGATTCCTGAATGTAGAGCCAGGAGTAACCTCAAGTGCCACTGGGTATGGCTTGTAAACCAAAAACTCTAAAAGTTAAAATTAAATAAGTAGGACACTTACTAAATATGCCTATATTTCCTATACAGGTTCCTTTTTGTTTTTATTATCATTGTCTTGGGTTTTTATGTTTTTTTTTTGTTTTGTTTTGTTTTGTTTTTGGTTTTTTTTTTTTTTTGGTTCCACACCTAGTGATGCTCTGGAGTTACTCCTGGCAGTGCTCAAAAGACCATATTGGATGTAGAGAATCGAACCATAGTCAGTTGTGTGCAAGGCAAATGTACTACCCGCTGTACTATCACTCCAGCCCCCTATACAGATTTTTTTTCTGGATAGGGTAAAGGTGGCATATCAGTAAACTATAAGTCAGAATATTGCTAATGTATATCTTTAAAATATCAAATATGAGAATGCTACTTAAAATTACTTCAATTTTAAACATATCTGGTTCACCACCACCACCACCACCATCACCACGATTACCAAAAATTGGTAAATAGCTATTCCAACTGATGCTCTATTTGGAGAAGACATTTCTAGATAAAATAGCTTTGATAAATAATGCCAACACAACTAAGAGAAGACAGTAATGTTGAACAAAGTACATACATAGGCTTTTAGGTTATCTCCATAAGGAAGCTAGAGAGTGACACCAACACCAGAGAAATACCTCTGAATAGCCTCCTCAAGACAGCACCTGTGATGGATATCTCCCTGAGTTAAATGTGTCATCTAGCAATGGTTCCTCATAGATTTTAAGCAAGCTTCAACCACACAGTCCTCCTTCATTATATCTAAATTAAGTTATAACAGTGACTTATGAAACATTTCCAGAAAAGCCAAGAAATTTATAGCCTTGAAGCCAAAAATTAATGGCACCTTCATTCAAAAGGTATGGAGAAATAGCTATTAAAGTAAATGGTAATGCATAATTGTAAAGCAAATTTTCACAAAATATTACTGGAAAGTCTATTAATCATACCACACCTGATGGAAACACCAACTAAATCCATTTTCCCAAGCATTTAAAATAAAAATCTTTTGTATTCCATAAGACAGTATGTTTCCCTGAAGCCACTCTATCTCCATCAAAGTAAGTGGTATCATCATCCAGAAAACTAAAATCTCATTGGTTGCTTAACATTAACCATGAATTGTCAACAATGAGTATAATTAAAACCACTCATTGGCTAAAGTGCCATGGTTTAAGTACATGTCATTAAGTGCCGAGTATGTTAAAGAATATCTTCTTTAAGACAAAGAAAAATAACATAATTGCCTTACCAGCTATGAATAAAAACTGAAGTTTTAAAACCTTCTGTCTTTTATTTTCCCTATTATGTTATAAACATGCTATAAATAGTTTGACAGACAGTTTCACCTTTAATTGAACTAAACAGGGATATGGACTTTTGTCTCCTCCTTTCCCTAGGGCCCAGTGGGATAAATGCTGAAAGGATTCCACACAAGCTTTAGATGTCTTGGACTCCAACCTTATTTATTTTGGAACCATGGGTTCCTTTCTTATTAAATTCTTCTGTTTGCAGAAGAACTCTGAAACCAAAAAACAAAATCTAATGTGCTGACTTCAAGGTTTGCTTCATCAGTAATCATAGGAATTAAAGCTTTTTTTTTCTTTTTAAGGTAATAAACTTGACAGGTTTCTTATACCCTTTTATATAGTTGTTTTAAGTAGCTTTCTAAAGGGAAGAATAAACAAGAGGCTTTAATTTATAAGAACATTTGGCTAGCAAATCTGAAGTAGTTATCCCCCCAAAAAAAAGTTTTAAAAGCAGAACACCCAAAATGAGAACAAAATGCCACTCAAAACTGTAGCCAACAATCAATATTTCCTTTATGTGAGCAAATTTTCTACAGACCAAAAAAGATGATAAAATAAGACAAGAAAATCCTTCAATAATGCCCTTCTCTTCTACCTGCCTTGGGATCCAGAAGACCTAACTAGAACTCAAGTTCTTCTATAAAATGCAGACAAATAGCATAGTGGGTAAGTTACTTTGCATGCAGTCAATTAAGGTTCAAACACTGGCATCACAACAACCTCCAGGGGTCACTCCTGATCACTACTGGGTGTGATTCAAACCTCACTTCACTCTCTATCCCAAATAATAAAATAAAATAAGGGCTGAAGCTGAAACTATTATCCTTTCAGATTCTAAGGTCCTTCTCTTCTGAGGAGATACTGAAAGTAAATAGTGCTAGTAATAATTTTATCTGCAACTACAAGTACAAGATTTAAAAAGCATTTGCCTCATAGAAGGCCCTGGGTTTGGTGCCTGCACCACAAAGATAGATAGATGATAGATGATAGATAGATAGATAGATAGATAGATAGATAGATAGATAGATAGATAGATAGATAGATAGATAGATAGAGGGATGGATGATAGATAGATAGATAGATAGATAGATAGATAGATAGATAGATAGATAGATAGATAGATGATAGATAGATGATAGATAGATAGATGATAGATGTAAACAATAAAATCCTACAGAGAAAATATTTTCTATGAAATTCTGTTTTAGAAATTGCTATCCAGGAAAACATTAAAGTAGCTGGTTTCACAAGTGTTTTTTTGGGGGGTGGGGGGAGTAACACTTCAACCTTTGCCAACTTCATAATTTACAATTGCATAGTAGAGGATTAAAATCGTTATATGCGCTGGATTGAGGAAAACAATGTTACATTCAAATACTAGATTACCTATGCCCTGCCCTTGAATCTAGTGTCCAGTAAATTCTCAAAGGGCCAATAGGTTCTTGCAAATTGCAATATTAAGTGAAATGATGTGTAATAAAGCCAATTTTACAAATCGGCTAATACAAAAGTACCCAGAGGAAATTTATGAAACATGAGGAAAACATAGAAACTCCATAGAGAGAACTGCCCTTGTTGAAACTCTTCTCTCCCTTTCTTCTTCCCTTCCTCCTTCAGTCTGTTAGTGACATTACTTGGCGCCCTATTGTAGTCATATTCCAGCAGAACATGGAATAAGGAGGGTCTTTGCTACCCACTGGTGATCTTGGATTCTGACCTTCCTGACAGCAACTGTATCAAGAAGCAGCATCTTGTTCTTCCTTCCACTCTTTAATGTGTAAACTGGAGTTTGACATGACTTAGCTAACTCTTATGAAATAAGAGAAGAAGGATTGATATTGTGAAACAGTTGTTCTGCCTTCTTCAACACTATAACCAGTGCCTAGTACACAAAAGAAACATAAGTAGTGGCATGACACAAGTGCCTTTTTGAAAATACATTGAATAGTACCCCTAAATCATGGCTAGTGAACTGCATGGGACACTGTTCCCTGTTCAGAAACAACTCAAACAATTGATCATGTTCTTATATTGTCTTCATATCTAGGCCCATATATTACCACCCATCACTTTTCTTCCACTGCAAAATATTAGTGCTGTTAAGATAGAAGATCCTGCTATAGCAAGGTGAAAAGATCATGGGACTGGGAATAAAATGACCTGGTTTTAAGTTCTAAATTTGCTTTGACCTGGGGCAAGTCATTTTAACCTCTCAGCTCTACTCAAGGGTAACAAGGGAATACTACTTACTTCTCAGTCTCATATTTAGAAATGAGGCCACTCTGTGAAAGCACCTGGAGAGAGAAGAGAAAGACAGCAGACAGAAAGGAGGGGCTGCTTGCTCTGAGGCAGTGAGGTTCTAGCTTCAGTAACACCAGGTAAAATTCTCTATGGAGGGCTCTACAGAATAGTATTTCAGAAGCTGGAAAGAGATTGACATGGCCTGATGACAATTGGATCTGAAGGCCTCAGTGAAAAAGAGCTTGGTCTGCCCTCATCTGGCAGGGCCTGATTTCGTTCCCTCCGATCTAAATTCATTCCCTCCAGTGAGTCCTCATGCAAGGAAATTCGTGGTATGTAAGCGAAAGTGATGGGGAATTCAGAAGCAACAGCTTAAAATTAATTTCCTCTGTAAGGATAAAAGTTCTAATAGGACACTATGAAGCTTGCCCCGTTTGTTTTATTTGGGAAGAACAGAAAAGGGAAAGGGTAATGGCTCTTCATATGCATTTGCATTTCTTGCAAAAGTTTTTAACTTTGTACCCAAGGAAATAAATATGAAGTATGCATTTTATGCACTAAAAATATTCCTAATTAATTACTATAGTGCTAAACCAAACTAATTAATATAGTGCTACTACTGTTGGCCTATCTTTAAAAGCTAAGCAAACTATTTGCTTATTTTCTTGTAACTTATTTTCGTTTTGCATCTGGGCCACAACAAATAGTACTCAAAGGACTCTGCATCGCAGGAGATAGCATCCAGAGCATGTGCTCCAATCTACTGAGCCCTTCCAGGCCCCTACACCCATACTTCTTCTGGTGGGGAGCAGGAGTATGAGTGTGGAGGTTGTGCCACACTAGGTAGTGCTCAGAGAGAGGTATATCCTCTAAGCACCACCTGGAGGCAGTATTCAGGGAAACATGAAATACTGGGGAACTGAGCCAAGATCAGTCACTTAATACAAAGCAAATACCTTACCCCACCCCCCGTACTAAGTCTATAAATCCAGTAACTTCTTTTTTTTTTTTTTCAGTAACTTCTTTTAACGAGAGAAAATAACCAATGATTTCCTGTCCTGCCTCAAACAAATCCTAGAAAGAAAAGAAAAAGGTTTTCAACTTATTGCCCAATACTAAACTGAAACTTTTCCCCTTAAAATGTTTATTTGTTTGACTCAAAAAAAAAAAAAAAGGAGGAAAAAATAAAACTTACAAAAATCAGGCACTATGATTTGGGCTTTTAGAATCACCCCTAACTAGTAAATATGCTGTTTCATATACCTTATGATATATCTGAGACTCAATCTTCTTTATCAGACATAGCTGGTATTATTTTATCCAAATTTCTTATCTGGATGATTTTATAAAATTATTCAAGAAACAAAATATATTTTTTAAAAATATATATCAATATTTGGACACAGATAACATACATTTGTGAATATAGACCACGAAATAGTTTTTAGAGAAAAAAAGACACCACAGCAGTCTAATTTCGATAGCTCCTAACAGTGTAAATATATATATATATATATATATATATGAATACAAGAGGCTGTATTATCTATAACTATGACCAGAAATTATCTAAAGCACATGCTCTGAACCACTTCAACACAAATCTTCCACAGTGCTAGGTTAAGCATCTGGAAGTTCAATAATATAAAATGGGACAATTTCACAGCCCATAATAAGACATAGTCCATTTTACAAAAACAGGAAGTATTTTATCTACATCTTTACTTTGCCAAACTCTATATCCTTTGCCTGTCTGACTTGGGCTTTGGAAAGAAGGTTTAAGAGCACAAAAGTAAGGAAAATGTAGAAGTGAAACATGAGAACAAAAAAGTACAGCAAAAATTTAACAGAGAGAGAAGGAGGAAGAGGCAAACTAGAAGTGACACAAAGACAGTGATAGGTGATCTTAGGCACTTTGGTGGTGGTGAAAGTACAGTAACTTAGTGTATCAAAAGCATAAACGTTAACACTATTTTAAACATAATACCTAAACAAGAAATTTTAAAATATTAATGTCTTTAAAATTAGCATTAAAAACTATAGAATACACTGAAGAAAATATAGACAGAATGCTCCAAGATTTGGATCTCAAAAGTATCTTCAATAATACACTAGCTAAGGAAACAAAAATAAAAATAAGCAAATGGGACTACATCAAATCAATGAATTTCTGCATGACAAAAGAAATCTGTGATAAAACTAAAAGACAAGTTAACTGGGAAAAAATGTTCATATTCAATACTTCAGATAAAGTTTTGATATCCAGGATATTATAAAGTACTAATAAATATCAAAAAATGAGAAGAGGAAATGAACAGTCACCTTTCAGAAGAAGACAAGCTGATGTCAGCAGATGCATGAAAAAATGCTAAGCATCACTTATCTTTAGGGAAATTCAAATCAAGACAATCATAAGATATAATTTCACACCAATGAGAATGTAATATCAAAAATAGTAGGAATAATCTGTGCTGGCAGGAATGTGGTGAAAGAGAAATTCTCATCCACTACTGGTGGGAATATTATCTGGTTCAACCCCTGAAGAGTTCTCAGTAAACTTAGAATTGAGCTGCCATATGACCCAGGTATTCCACTTTTGGGTATCTACCCTGAGGACTTAAAAACATTCATTCAAAAGGACATGTGCACACTATTTTCTTGCAGCATTTAGTACAACCGTTAAGAGATAGAATAAACTTCATGCCCAACAACATATAAATAAATTTTGATGATGTGGTATATATATATGCAATAGAATACCATGTATCTGCAAATAATAATGAAACCATTCAATCTACTGCAATCTGATTAGAATTGGAAGATACCATGTTGAGTGAGGTAAACCAGAAGGTAAGAGAATCCCATCTTGTAAATATAAAGGGGATGAGTAAATATAAAGGGGACACCTAGATCACCCTTGACCCCAAAGATTAGGAAGGAAAAGGACAGATAAGAAATTAAGGTGACGGGGCTGGAGAGATAGCATGGAGGTAAGGCGTTTGCCTTTCATGCAAGAGGTCATCGGTTCGAATCCCAGCGTCCCATATGGTCCCCCGTGCCTGCCAGGAGCAATTTCTGAGCATGGAGCCAGGAGTAACCCCTGAGCACTGCCGGGTGTGACCCAAAAACCACAAAAAAAAAAAAAAAAAAAAAAAGAAATTAAGGTGAGAAAAAGAAGATGAGAAATTGAAGTAATAAAGAGAACAGGGGTCAGGGTTTTGGTTATATTGATGATGTGGGAGAATGGTGTAAATATACATCCAAAGCACAGATTCAATAACACTGAAAACATATGACCTAAGCTGCAACCACTGAACTTTGTAATGTTCCTGCCAAGGTGACAGTCAGGAGATATTGAGGGGGAATGGTGAAGTGGGGGAAGATGGAATATGGAAACACTGGTGATGGGATTGACGTTGAAATATTGTATGCACAAAATTCAATGATTAATAATTTTGTGAATTACAGTTCTTTAATTCAATAAAAATATTTTAAGAAAACACAACACTAATGTGTTCTTGAGAACCAACCTACAAAGACACAAATCATTAGGGAAGCCGGGGGGGGGGGGGGTACCCAAGTCAATCCTTTTTACCTCTGAAATGAACATCTTGACCTAGAAATAGAACATTTTTACCTAGAAATGAACATCTGAATCAGTTCCTCCACTAGATAGAGCCTTCACTAATTCACTTCTGACTCCTTGTCCTTTTTCCCTCTGAAGTCTTGTAATTCTGGAAGTTTCCCTTGTGGATTCACAAGACTGAGCTGAGCAAAGGCAAATTTCTCTAAGAAAACAGCATGACAGTTCAGATGGAGAACAGACTACTTCCCTACTTCAGAGCTGCCTCTTCAAAAAGGGTCAGAAGTTCTTCTTTCTTATGTTGAAGAGACAATCTTAATCTTTCAGGCTGGGTACTTCAGAGAAATTTTTCTAAGACATAGGCACATTTCAGTACAGTCCAACAGAATCAAAAAGAAAATCAATTAATCCATGCAGCACACATGCACTGACACAGTGAGCAAACTTTCCTATTTAAAAACAACAAAAAAGATCATCAGCTACAAATCCATTAAAGGAGTTGGAGAGATAGTACAATGGGAAAGGCACTTGTCTTGCACAAAGCCAACAAGGATTTGATCCCTGGCATAAAATACTGTCCCCTGAGCCCTATCAGAAGTTATTCCTGAGCACAGAGCCAGAAATAAGCCCTGAGCACTGTCAGGTATGGTCCCTAAAACAAAGAAGTTTTTTTAAGATCTCAAAGTTTCTCATAAATGATATGTACACAGATGCTCAATTACTACTGACCAACTGATAAGTATTATAAATACAAAGATAACCAAAAAATAATTCTTTTGAAAGAAGCATTCCTTTAAATAAAGTACTCTTTTTTAAAAACTGTAGTATAGAAGATATGAAATATATGGTGGTAGTACAAAATGTTGAAAGGGCTAGCATGTGTCCCATAGAAATATTAAATAAACATTCTTTGGGGGCTGAGCTATTAATTTCTCATTAAGATTCACTTATTCTTAATTTCATTCCCCAATTTATGTCAGAGGAGCTAATATTTTCCCATTTTCCTAAATAAACTGAAGGGTCTCAGACTCAGACCAATTTAAGAGACAAGTAAAGGGGGGGGGGGGCTTAAGTTTTACAATTATCTGATTCTTATTCCCAGAGTCACTAGGAATCTACTGGAAGTTAGGAACCAAATTGCTTTCTACATTCTGCCCATTCTTCTCTCCCCAAATGTAGGATCGTTTCAATAATACATCACCAATTTAAAATTATTTTCACTAGGCAGTGAATAAAGATTTGCCAAGAAAATGTGCTCAATCCACAGCCATCTCTTCAGAATGAGGACTGCTCACAGCTCTTGAGGTCCCTACTGTACCGAGAGAAAAAGAGATCTAGTCTATTTTCCTCACAACCCAAGACCTGAGAGTCAAAATAAAATTCGATCCCTATGTAACTTCTGACTAGAGCAAAAAATACAAAATGTAATTCAAAGCACATTCCAACATTTGAAAGAAGTTGATGTCCAAGTATAATGTACAACCCAAGCCCATATAAAAGGATGATATTGGACTATTTGAGTTCATATAAAAGTCAACAAATATGTAAAATAGTTACAAGTTACAAAAAAGAAACATACCATCTACATTTAACATGTCCAGCAGGAGTTGGTTAATGGCATAACTGTCTCTATGGATATTTGTCCAGTAAGGTGGTGACCACTAGACAAAAACTGGACAAAGATCGTAAAAAGAATCCTTGAGCACAAAGGCCAATTTTACCAAGTAAGAAAGGAAAAGAGCAAATATGAGAAGCAACAACAGAGATGAACTAGAAGGTATACAAATGTATACAAATTTAACTTAAAACTATAAAATGGGGGCTGGGAAGAATAGTACAGGAAGTAAGATGATAAACTTGGACATAGCTCAGGAATAATCCCTGGGTACCACCAGGTATGATCCCAACCAGACATCTAAAAACATGTTCAATGAAAAAAAAATCTCTTCCACTTTAATTATTAGTATATCAGTAGTAGGAATGGTGAGATCATATAAATAAAGGTATAAACATACAGTATTATAAAGCAATATATTATCAATTTAAATTAAATTCTCCCACAAAATTATTTCCATTTTTTTGTTTATTTGTTTGTTTTAGTTTTCAGACCACACCCAGTAATACTCAGGGGTTACTCCTGGTTCTTTCTCAGCAATTACTCCTAGTAGTGCCTGGGGCTGCCATATGGGATGTTGGAAACCAAATCTAGGTCAGTCACCTGCAGGCCAAACACTCTACCCACTGTACTATTGTTCCAGCCCCTCCATCCAATTTTTAAGCATACTGTGCTGGAGAAAATTCACTAGGTTATAGACTATTAACTCAAGCCAAGACTATGTCTAAAAATCTGAAATAGTATTTTTTTTAGTCAGAGCCCATTATGAAATTGAACAACTTAAAGGTTCTATTATCCACATGTGCATATGAGTTTTTAAAAAAGGGATGGTGAAAGAGATTGATTGTAGGCACTAAAGAGCAAAAGAACTGGGAATAGAGTTGGCCATCCTTTAACATAACTGAGGAAGCCAAATTCTCACTAAATGTAATTCAACCATAGCCTTATCTCATTAACTTCACTCAAGTTTCACCACTAGACTGAAACTAGCAAATTGTCCCTCCAAAAACAAACAACAAAAAATCAAATTCTAAAAACAGGACAGGGAAGTCATTCAAAACACTGCTTATTGAAAATGGCCATAATTTTTTTTTCTTGGGCTACACCCAGTGGTGCTCAGGGTTTTACTATCTCTGCTCAGGGATCATACCTGGTAGTGTGTGTGGAAACCAAATGTGGTACTGGAAAAGAAGCTGAAGATAGCCAAGTGCAAGACAAGCACATCTCTTTACTGCCTTTCTCCAGCCCCAGTATGACCACATCTTATAGCCATCCTGAAATTACAGCTTCTTAAAATTGACATTCATTTCCAATGTCCAGTATTTGAAAACATTATTTACCTCCTATTTAAGTCCCTTCTGATAAAGCTAATTTTATGATTTTAAGAGACTGTCAATTATATATTCTATGATTTGCAAGTGTTTGTGCATTTCAAGCTCTTTTCATCAGCATATCAAGGAACCATATTCCAATTTTTCCTGTTCTGGGCAACATGCGGTTTGTTACTATTTTATTTTGTCTTATAAATGTGCTACAAACTTCATGTACATATTAGGAAGCAACTTTCTTAATACATATACAAAAAAAAACTGTTGAATGAAAAGACTTTTTTATTAGCATTACCTTTTATTGTTTATCTCCCTGTTTTACCTTATTATCAACCACAATCCTCTCCCAATCTTTTATTATCTAGAATAGATTACTCCCCATTCCTGAGGACATAGAGATAGCTCAATGGGCTAAGCATATGCTTTGTACATAGAAAGCCTAAGTATAACTGCTGGCAGCACATCAAACCCCAAGCACAGAGACAGTAGTAACTCTGAGCACTGTTGGTGTGTCCAACAACTGAAAAAAAAAAAAAGATTAAAAACAGCAAACAATACTCCTGATGAAAAAAAAAACTGACACCCAGAGTTTTTAACTTCCTCTTGCTCAATAAATCCAAGTACATTATCCCTGTGACATTTGATACCTACACATATTGAGAAATGTGCTCTATTCATTTTTCTATTATTCTGACTAGTTTATAACCATTTCTACATATTCTTTTCAATGTCTGTTAAGACATCATCTCCCAAGTCAACAAAATCTATTAATAGTTATTTTCTTCACCATATCTTTGGGTTGGAGAGATAGGACAGGGGTTAAGACCCTTGCCTTGCATGTAACTGACCCGAATTTAATTTCCAGCACCACATATAATTTCCTCAACACCGCCAAGAGTAACCCCTGAATGTAAATACTCTAACTGAAAAGCACTGAGTATGGCCCAAAGACCAAACCATAAAAAAAAAAAAAAAAAATCACATCTAATATTTCTGGCTTGGTCTCATCCTGAATTTGTATAGCTATCTATTTGTATGTATTTGTATATAATGTTTATAAATATTGTAAGATATTTGTAAAAATATATTAGAAATTTTTATTTATTATCAGTCAAAATATATTGCTAAAATATATAGGGTTTTATTAAGTCCCAGAGAAGAAAAATCACATTCATTAGACTGGAAATAAAACATACATTTTTTTAAACCTTAACACCTAAGTTATACTTGTTTCTTCTGTTCTCCATGAAGATGTTCCTGGCATTCTCCTCTAAAACTGCCCCCACAACTCCAAACTACCAATTTTTCCTCTAGAATCAACAGTGAATCTTATATATGTAACATTTTATTGCTCCTAAGATTTGCTTTTCTGTGGCCACTACTAGTTTGTATCCAGTAAAATCTATTAAAAAAAAAAAAAAAAAAAAAAAAAAAAAGAAGAAGAACCACCTTTTCTGACCCTGCTCTAGTGGCAAGCTTCCTGCCACAGACTGGTCCTCTTAGCTGACATCTCTATTGTCTCTGGGCATTATTACCATATTACCTTTTTTTTTTTAATATCCCACAAATGATTGTGATCATTCTATGCCTAGCCCTCTCTGTCTGGGCCAGAACTGGGTGCTGAAAGGAATGTGTGATACCCTGTCAGTAACAATTCTGCAAACCACAATGTCTAAAAAGGAAAAAATAAAACAGAAAGAGAAGAAAAATGTTTACCACAGAGGCAGTAGGAGGAAGAGTGGGAGGGAGGGTAGAAAACTGGGGACATTGGTTGTAGGAAATGTGCACAGGTGAATGATGTTGGGCATTGGATCACTGAAACTCAATCATGAACAACTTTGTAACTGTGTAGCTTACAGTGATTCAATTAAAGAATTTATTTTTTTAAGAGAACCACCTTTCTCCCTATTTAATTTGCTTTGTGTTAACAAAGTACAACCTCAAATATTCAAAACATTTGATAAAATACTAAAAGCAAATTCAGAACATAAGGACAATTTGACCCAGAGAACCAGAGTTATATGGTCACACACACATTTTGAACACAATTCAATATCTGAAAAGATAAGTCATATTCCAAAGTCCTTTGACCAAAAAGAAGAATAAAATTTAAATACTTTGCTAAAAGTTTATATTTCTTAGTAAATTTTTAAGTAGTTTAACTTTACATAAAAATTAACTATTATTTCTAAATTTTAATTGACACAATGCTTTTTGGAAAACAGAAATCCCAAACTGATGTTTTTCTCCCAGTGTCAGTATAGGGCAGTATAGGTTCAATTCCCAGCATCCCATATAGCCCTGAGCCTGCCAGGAGTGGTTTCTGAGCACAAAGCCAGGAATAATCCCTGAGTGCTGCTGGGTGTGGCCCCAAAACAAACAAACAAACAAAAAACATATGTAAGCAGCTTATCTTATTTTGTCATATACTGCAAATATGCTTCTATTTTTCACATGCACAAAATATAGAGAGCTATGAAATGTCATGACCACTATAATCATATCAATGCATAAATACCTAATCAAGACAATCCAAAATATCTATCACATAGAAGTATATTTTAACACATTGATACTGTGACTGCAATTTGTATTAAGTAAACCAAATTCAAGTGTGACCCACCAGTAGTGCTGGCATCAATCTGTTAGTGATAAATTTTGAAAAACATCTTCATATTCTGCTTTTACATTATTCCATATTAATTTAAAAATAGATGTAAATGTGTGTGACCTGATAAGTACACACAGGAAAAGCTGAAAGACACAAAACAAACTTAACAATGATTTCCCCTGGGAATGCAATTGCGAAATAGCAAGGCTTTATATAGTTGTTGAATGATAAATAGTGGCATGAATTGTATGTAATAGGGTTGAGAGGACTGTGTCAACATGGTCCAAAACTTGCCCAATATATGTAAAGCACCTCTTGTCCAATTGTCAAATAATGACAAAATAATAAGAATGAATGGCCATGCACAGACACTTGTCACAGTACTTCCAGCCATAAAGTAACACCTTCCTCACATGTAAGTAATAGCAGAGTCATACATTTCCTGAATGCAGTTTTGTCTGTCATCACTTACACTCAAGTGCTGAGCTCTGCTTTTTACGCTTGCCAAAATATTATCATTTAATTCTTGCATAACTTCAATAAGAATGACAATACCACCACAATTTATAATTGCTTTGAAAATCCTAGTTTTTAAAAGCACCATATATAATTACTTGTAGATTACTATAAAAAGCCTAATTCCATAAAAAAGTATTAGCACCAAACAGATTTCCAGAAAAAATATACAAAAATACATAATAATCCTAACATGGTAAAAATAACTACTTTCTGAAATGACTACTTCCAAAATATAATGAAATAAAGTTCTCCATTTATAAAAGCAGCAGAAACTTTATTAACTTAAGAAACATAGTTAACTGACAAAGCTATCTAACTTTACAATGGGATAAAAAATATAACCTGAATAAATTAAAAATACAGCACACTTTTAGAATGGAAAAATGGAACATAACAAACAAGGTTAATTTCTCATAAATCAATGCACACTTATAACCACAATTCCAGTGCACATCCACCAACAATATCATAAACTGATCTTAACAATAAGAGAAATGATGGAAGCTGACTAAATGGTAGCCTTTCCAAAAGCTACTAATTAGTATGTGAAAGTTCCACCTTGCTGGTATCAAAAATCACAAGACATTTTTTCTAACATATTAACAAAGGTCTTAAGATAATCTCAAACTTATACAGTACAAATTGCTATCAGATATACAATAATAAATCTTTCCCTGTTTCTGGTTGGACCAGATTATGGTTTGATTTTATAAAGCTTTAAACTTACAGCCCCTAGAACTTTTATTACTACCTAAAGCCCTGTACACTCTAAACCAATTCTTTAGCTGATGTCTAAGGATCTTCATCAACTAGTTTAGACCCCAGATGCATAGAACATAAGTCATCCTGAAGTTATACTAACACTAGTTGACTAATAGAAATTGGTAATAGAAAAGAACCTGGAAGGAAATAAAACCTGGTTAATTACATCAACAACTTCTATTTCAGAAGCTATGGAAATGCTGCTCTGATTATTAATTGCTGAGTGCCAACTAATTCTAACTAATTCTAACAAGTTATTAATTTATTGGATCATAAAAAAAAAAACAAATTAGATAAGCTGAGTTTCTGTTGCTTATAAAATGGCAGAAAGTGACATTCACTGAAAAGATTCTGAAACTGGTGCATGAAGTGGCAATTCAGGGGTTTCAAACTCAATTTACCTGGGGGCCGCAGGAGACAAAGTCGGGGTGATCCTTGAGTGCAAAGTCAGTAGTAAGCCTTGAACATTGGGGGTGTGTGACCCAAACAACTAAAACAAAACAAAACCAAAAAAAGATTCCTCTAGGGCAAAGTCATAAAATGTTGTATGGAGGGCCGTTTGTGGCCCACCGAGAGTTTGAGACCTCTGAAATACTCGAGTTTCCTTAACTCTTCTTGCTTTGAGGGGTGGGCTCTCAACACAATGCTCAAGAGGTTAGTGCTGTTCTACTTCTATTGTACTAGTTATAAGGAGTATCCAAGGATAAAAGTGCTTCATGTGAAACCACAGTTTCTATTTACCTTTAATTCTGACTATCCAAGGCTAAAATTTTTCTGTTGCTTAGAAAAACCATAGGCTCTTAAGATACCACTCTACTCTTTGCAAATGAACAAATACGATTATATTTTTGCTCTTGGAGATGCTTAAAGCCACTCCTAATAAGACGAGTTGATCTGCTTTCAACTCAAGCCATGTTTTCCCAAGCCAAAACCAGAAAGTTGTTTTGCATTCTTTAATGAGTACTATTCAGGAAAGCTCCCACTTGCCTAAAATGAGAAAGAAAACCATTTATCCAATTTGGAAAACAGTCTACACCAAGTTCAGTTATCAAGCAGTGTATCCACAACCCAAATGGTGGATTTTATGAGCATTTCAGTTCTATACAATCAATTTGAAAACAGCCATTTGGTATGTGAGATACATCTATGTCAAATATCAAGGAATTAGCTATCTAAATAATACAGACTTATTCCCACTAAATTCTTACAGGCATAGACTAAACATTCAAGATGAGAAAATTATTTGAAGAAAAGCCAAATCAAATACATATATGCATATATTATGAGATGAGTAACAGTGAAACCCATAAATCAAATTTCAAAGCTTTATTTTTCTATTTAGACACAATACTATTTGAAAGACAAGTTATATTCATAGACTCCTAGTGTCCATATCCTGCAGATGAACTGTAATCAAAATATATAAGCAGGGAAAGATTACTTATTAAATCCTTTGGCAATAAATTAAATAGGATACCTGTCTTCCTCCCAAACCCAAGCCTTATCCCACACTGAAGAACAAATGTTTTAAAAGGTATCAAAAGTCAATCAATTAACTCAAAGACTGAAAGGAGAAAAAAAGGAGACTGTGGTTGCCAGGAGATTTGAGGAGAAAGGTATAAGAAGCTGGTGTTGAACTTAAAGATTTTCACTTGGGATGATGAAAAAGGTCTAGAAATGGATATCTGTGAAAGTTGAGCAACATTGTTTATGTGCTTAAATGACAATAATCTCTGTAATTCAAATGGAATGGTGGATTTTATGTTATGTGTATTTTATCTCAATAAAAATGTAATTATTAGACTACTGATCCCCAAGACAAATGGAAAGCTGTACACCAATAACAAAAGAAAAGAAACTGTCAGGAATTTAAGAGTTCAAATAGTGTGGATTATGTCCTTGATCAAATTAGTGGCCTTCTCAACAAATCAGATAAAATACTTATATTTTGATCATGTAATTTCTCAAAAATAATTAGGAAAAAATTAAAATCAGAATCTATAAATTGCTAAGAGTTTCTAAAAGAACTGTTCTCCCAAAATGAAAGTTGGTAAAGACAGCTAAAATTCAGTTTAAAAGTCTCTAATGGAGCAAATGTCCAGCTTTCTAAGAGAGAAATTAAACTGCCAGATCAGTGTGACAAAAAGAATTTGGGGGTGGGGATGTAATGTGTGTGTGCTAAGGGGCCATTACTCAGCAGTGCTCAGGGTTTATTCCGGGCTCTGTACTCAAAGATCACTCCTGGCAGTGCTCAGGGGATCTAACTACAGTTAGCAGTATGCAAGGCAACTACTCTATCTGCTGTTTAATCTCTCCATCCCCTATTTGCATCTTTCTAAGAGGGAAGGCTAGACATATTTTTGAATAATTTATAAATTTCAGGGGGAAATACAAAACAAAAAATATTCTAAGGCATCATTTATGACAAAGTGATACCCATAAAATATGACACTTCTACAAAATTATACTAAGTTCCTCATTTTTATAGCCTAACAGAGGGCAGGATGAGGGTTGTGGGGCATGAAGTGTTAAGCAAGAGAATTTGATAGAAAGTGTAAAAGTTAAAAAACTTAAAATTGCAAAACTTTTGGTGAGGAGCATCCCTAAAACAATTAGGTATCATGGAAAAGGGTCTTAAATCGTTAAAAGAAGATTTAGGTTTATTGATGAGAAAAATATCCAATATGGTAAAAGGAAGACAGGGTAATAAGGACCCTGAACCATTTAAGGTAAGAGTCAGGATGTCACTCTGAAGGGGCCATAGAAACACTTCCTCTACCAGGGCAGTTCACCAACTTTATACTTAATATATATCAACAATATGCTATACTTATCTCAAATACTGGGTATAAAAAAATGGCAGTAAGTAATTTGAAAGATTAACAAATTCAAGCAAACAAAAAGCAACTTAAAATTGTGCACCTAGATAAATGGAGCAAGGAACAAGAAAAGATTTGGATGTAACAGAAAGGCAGGAAAAACTTGGGGATGTGGGTCTTTCTGTGGTAAAGAGGGAACATATCTGGACACATCCAAAACATTAGATCCGGGGCTGGAGCGGTGGCGCAGCAGTAGGGCATTTGCCTTGCACTTGGCTGACCCAGGATAGACCACAGTTCAATCCCCCAGCATCCCACATGATCATCCAAGCCAGGAGTGATTTCTGAATGCATAGCCAGGTGACCCTGAGCATCACCAGGTGTGGCCCCAAAAAACAAAAACAAATAAAAACATTAGATCCAATACCACTGTAAATATGGAACCTAGACCACAACAATAAACTTTAAAATGTTTAAGAAGTCAGGGTGGTGGGCCAGAGCAATAGCACAGCACAGCAGTAGGGCATTTGCCTTGCAAGCAGCTGATCCAGGATGGACAGTGGTTCAAATCCTGGTATCCCATATGGTCCCCCATGCCTGCCAAAAGCAATTTCCAAGCACAGAGCCAGGAGTCACCCTGAGCACTGCCGGCATCCCATATGGTCCCCCGTGCCTGCCAGGAGTGATTTCTCGGCCAGGAGTAACCCCTGAGCGCTCCCAGGTGTGAACCCCCCCCACAAAATAAAAGAAATCAGGATGGAGAGTGGAACAAAATGTGGGGTAAGTGATGAAGGGATGGGACACAGGGTCATAGGACTGAAGGTGGGGACACTGTATGCCTGAAAATGTATTGCAAATAATTATGTAATTCACCATACCTGTTTTTTCTATTTTTAATTGTGTTCCTAACAAGGGGGGGGGATGGAGGGAGAAGGGGTAAAGGGAATCACTCAGCAGACCAGGGTTCAATCTTTGAGGACCCTATGGTCCCTGCACAGAGCTGGGGATGAACCCTGAGCATAGAGCTGGGAGAAGCCCTTAAGTAACAATGGGTGTGCCCTCCCTTCAAATATTGTGTGTTCCAATGACAAAAGATCATTACAGTCATCACCTACATAAGGACAAGGTATTTCAATCTTCTGATTTGATGAAAATCAAAAGCAGGGGAGAGTAGGGAATAAATAAAAAAGTAAAGGGAAACTACTCTAATTATTTTTCTAAGGAAGTACCAGAGATGTTAAACAAAACTCCTATACCACTTTTATAGATTCAGAGAAAGTAGACTGACTCTATAACCTAGGGGTCCTCAAACTTTTTAAACAGGGGGCCAGTTCACTGTCCTTCAGACTGTCGGGGGGCCAGATTATAGTAAAAACAAAAATTTTGAACAAATTTCTATGCACACTGCATATATCTTATTTAGAAGTGAGGAAACAAAATGGGAATAAATACAATATGTGGCCCGTGGGCCGTAGTTTGAAGACCCCTGCTTGGCAGGTCTTTAAATACACACATAGTAAATAAGGTCAGGGTGATAACTCAAAGGGCTCGAGCATGTTTGCATACAGGAGGCTGTGCTTGGTCTATTAACCCCAAAGCACCACCAGGTGCCCCACATATACACACACCTTACTATCAGGTACATCATTTACCATGTAAGTATGTGTGTGTGAAGTCCTGGGTTTGAAACCTGGCATGCTGTGAAAAGAACAAAGAAAAGAATGTGCTAACTGTAAGGTCCTCAGGATACTGGGAAAAAACAAACAAACAAACAAACAAACAAAAATATCGAAGTCTACCTCAACCCGAACTCCTCCAACTCACAGCTTCATGAATATAACAAACAGGTATCAGGTGATGGGAGCCAGAGAGATAGTACAGAGGTAGGCTGTTTGCCTTTCGCGTGGCCAACATAGGACGAACAGTGGTTCGATTCCCAGCATTCCATATGGTCCCCCGAGCCTGCCAGAGTAACCCTGAGCACCACTGGCTGTAACCCAAAATTAAAAATATAAAATAAAAAGGTATCAGGTGAAATGAAGTTAACCAGAGGAAAAAACATATACAAAATGATCTCTCAAATGTGGAATATTAAGAAACATAGGGATCAATGAACGGCCAATGGTAACAGATCCTGAGAGTCAGCCTATACAGAAATGAATGAGAAATGGAAGATGGTATGGGAAGGCAATTTGACACAATGGTAGAGAGGGACACTGACTTTATTTTGGGGTTTGATGTGGAGTTAGAACATTGTATTCCTGAAATTCTTCTATTAGCAATATTTTAAACTCAAATATATTGACCCTAATGAAGATGTTTCTTGGTGGCAGTGTTTATAATTTAAAGAATGTGTTTCAAGAAAAATAAATATCTCAGAATACTAAGACTTAGGGAAATAGCCATATATTTTGTGATCAGATGTATTATTAAGTTTGATGTGTTAGATGTAGGTTATCACTTCTCTATAAAATGTTCTATTTCATTTGAAGGGTGAAAAAATAAAATGAAAAGCAAAAAAAAATCATGGTGCCTCAATAAAGAAAAAAACTATTGTTATTGTTTTGCTTTTAGAACACACCAGTGATGTTCAGGGTTTACTCCTCGCACTGCACTCCTGGTAATAAATCCTGGTGAGCCCAGGGAACTATATGGAATACCAGAAAGGAATACCTTGGCATGTACAAGGCAAACCCTACACACTGTAATTTTGCTCTGGCCCCTCAAAAAAAATTCAAAAACAAAATCTACCTCACCTCCAAACTATAAGAAATATACGATTTATTCTGTGCTCCTCAGGGCAGAAAAAAAAACAAAAGTTTCCTTCCTTACTGTCAATCTCTTCTAAGAATGTGCCTCACCATTTTTTCAGCACACTAGTAGGTATAATTCTGAAGCTGTTGCCCCAACTACCATTCTTGGAGTTATCAATCAAGCATGAATAAAACACTCAATCAAACACTAATCTTGGTGGCACAACTATGAAGATATTCTTAAGATTTAATTAACCAATGGATATAGGCTATGTTTGAGATAACCACCGTGAGCCAGAGTCATAGAGCTTACAGCAGATTTTTTCAGCACTGCTAAGAGATATGGGCCAACTGTCAAAGAAGTAATGCAACAAAGAGGTCAGAATGTGCTATGCAACAAACATCTTTGTTGGTTTTGAAAAGCAAGGGTTCATAGGCAAGGACTATAGAGAACATTCTGGAAAATAAGAGCTGTCCAGTTAACAGAGCAAATAATCTGAGACTTTTGTCTATGACTATAAAAAAATGAGAGTCTACCTACAAGCACAGGAGCCTGGGAGAAGATTCTTTCTTGAGACTTCAGATTACAATCACTTAAACTAACACCTTAACCTCATGAAGCCTCTAAGAGAGGCACTCCTTGCAATAATCTCAACTTCTGACTCCCAGAACCGTGAGAGAATTAATTTGTATTGTACTAAGCAGCTCAATCTGTACTAATTTGTTCAGGAAGCAATTAAACAACAACAAAAAAAGCAAACACTTTTAGTACGTAAAAAGGTTTTTACTTACTCATTTAACTCTCACAGCTACCCTGAAAAGTTATCACTTTTCATTTGACATTTGCAGAAACTGGATAGAGAGTAGCAAAGTAATCTGTTTAAGAATATGCAAAATTAAAAAATTGGCCTATAATAAAAATTATTGAAATTCAGCTGGAAATTAACAAATTTCACTCCACAAGTATGTGACTACTTCATAAAGGTTAAAAAAAAGTCAGAAACTTTAAATAAAATCGGTTAAATGAAAATATTCTCTAGTTGGCAGAGAGATATCATGGAGGTAGGGTGTTTGCCTTGCATGCAGAAGGACGGTGGTTCAAATCCCGGCATCCCATATGGTCTCTCGAGCCTGCCAGGAGTGATTTCTGAGTCAGAGTAATGACCAAAAAACAAAAACAAAAAACAAAAAAAAAATGAAAAAGAAAAAAGAAAATTTTCTCTAAATCAAATGGGTATTTTTTGAAAAAAACATTATCAGAATGTATAGTCAAACTCACAGAAAAAAAAAAAAACAAAACTCAATTGCTAAAGATAAATACATTTATTCACAATAGCCAAAACCTGCTATCAACCTAAATGCTCACCTCAGATAACTGTTAAAGAAAGCAGCTGAGATATACTCTACTGTTGCAAACGATGAAATTGTGTTTTCTGAGACCACATTGATGAAACTTAAGGTGACTATGCCAAATGAAAAAGGAAGAAAGACAATAACCAAATGGTTTTAATCACATTAAAATATATAATAAAATGTAGAATATAAATAAGCCACACACTCACACAAACCCAGAGCAAAACTAATTACAAGGCTTAGTGAAACTATGGTGGTTACTGGAGGGAAAAAAATGGGAAACACATAGAAGGAAAAAAGAATGAATTGAGTCAAGGTTCTTTCTGTTTTGGCAGTAGGTGTGATGGGTTTTTATCTTCATATAGAAGCACAGAGCTATACACTAGAAGTACTATGGTATTATAAACCAATTATGTATCAATTATAAAATATATCATTAAAATATATAATTAAGGACCTGGAGAGAAAGAACTCAATGTGCTAAGCACATGCTTTGTATGCAAGATGTCAAGTGTTTGATCCTGCAACCAACAGGGCATCACCAGTTGTGGCCAATAACAAAATAGATCAAATACATTTCTTTCCTTTATCTTTCTCTCTTATAAAAGAGAACCTCTTACAAGGCATGTGCTCTATTATTGAATTAACCCAACTATATCCCCTAAAAAATAATTTTACTAGGGGCCTGAGCAGTAGTGCAAGCGGTAAGGCATCTGCCTTACACACGCTAGCCTAGGACGGACCGATGTTCGATCCCCCGGCGTCCCATATGGTCTCCCCCCCCTCCCAGGTCAGGGACTATTTATGAGCTCATAGCCAGAAGTAACCCCTGAGCATCACCAGGTGTGGCCGAAAAAAAAAAAAAAAGAAAAAAAATTTTTACTATAAAATTTTTTGTTTGTTTCAGAGCCATAGCAATTGTGTTCAGGGATCGCACCTAATCTGCACTCAGGAATCTCCTGGCAGTGCTCAGTGAACCATATGTGGTGCTGGGGATTGAACCCAGGTCAGCTGCATGCAAGGTAAATCCTACCTGCTGTAGTATTGCTCCCACTCCACTATAAAGATTTTTTAATAAGACTATTCTTGTTTGGTTGTTTGGTTTGGTTTGGGGTAATAGCCAGCAATCACAGGGCTTATTTTTGGCTCTGTATTCAAGAATCACTCCTTGTGGGTATGTGGGACTGTAAGGGATGCCAGTGATCAATCCTGGAAACCATTCAAGGCAAGTACTCACCTGCTATACAAACTCTGTCCCATAAGAATAGTTTTAATGCAAATTTAAATAAATTTATATTGACTCAAAAATTAGTCAATATAAAGTTAAATTTTACATGCCATGAAAATGGTTCAAAAGGTTGGATCCCAGGTTGTCCCTTCTCCCCAAAAAGTTTAATTTCACTATAAATTAAGCTTTATTTTGATTTGTACTCAAAAAACCCATTTGATCTATCTGGATTTTTTGTTTGTTTTCAGGCCACACCCAGCAGTGCTCAGGGCTTACTCCTGGCTCTGTACTCAGGGATTTCTCAGGTTCAGGAAGCATACAGGGTGCTGGAGATTAAACTCAGGTAGTCTGCATGAAAAGCAATCACCCTGCCCACTGTACTATCTCTAAATTCATTTTAAATATAACATCAAACAAGCAAACAAAATAACAGGTTACGGCCGGAGAGATAGCGTGGAGGTAGAGCATTTGCCTTGCATGCAGAAGAACGGTGGTTTGAATCCCGGCATCCCATATGGTCCCCGAGCCTGCCAGGAGCGATTTCTCGGCCAGGAGTAACCCTGAACGCTGCCAGGTGTGATTTCCCCCCCACCCCCAAAAAAATGTTAAAAGTGATTGGGAGAACTAAGAAATCAAACTCATATGCAGTGTTGGCACTCTAATCACTCATACAATTGGCTATAACAATTGTCTTGTAACACTCACTGCTGGGTGTCAAATTCCCACAATCTGGGCATTAAATATCAAAAAGAAAATACTCTATCATTGAGCTACAACACCACTCCCTGAACTAAATGTTTTAAGAGAGATTCAGGGAGGAATAATATCACAATATCAACTGCTATTCAAGCCAAACATTCCAAATAAAAATAAAAGTGTGAATAATAGAATAAATCAGTTGAAAATGCAGGAAAAAATTAAATTCTAATATTTATTTTACAAGACAGACAGTCTCCTGAAGTGGTTATATATGATGAAGAAAGATTTCCCCTAATTTTAAAAGTTGAAATAAAAGTCCTATTTTTAGAGCTAAAAACAAAATATTAAAAATTTCATATCTGTTGATTTTGTCAAAACTAAATTTTGAAATCATCCATTGTTACATTCCAAAGGAATTAACATGCAGTAAAAAAAAAAAAATGGACGGCATTCCTACCATCAGTGGATAAGAGTTCCTTTCTCTCCACATCCCCACCAACACTGTTTGTTCTCATTCTTTGTGATGTGTGCCAATCTCTGGGGTGTGAGGTGGTAACTCATAGTTGTTTTGATTTGCATCTCCCTGATGATTAGTGATATGGAGCATTTTTTCATGTGTCTTTTGGCCATTTGAATTTCTTCTTTGTCAAAGTGTCTGTCCATTTCTTCTCCCCATTTTTTGATGGGATTAGATGTTTTTTTCTTGTAAAGTTCTGTCAGTGCCTTGTATATTTTGGAGATTAGCCCCTTATCTGATGGGTATTGAGTGAATAGTTTCTCCCACTCAGTGGGGGTCTCTTGTATCCTGGGCACTATTTCCTTTGAGATGCAGAAGCTTCTCAGCTTAATATATTCCCATCTGTTCAACCTTTACGGAAAGCAATATGGAGATTCCTCCAAAAACTGGAAATGGAGCTCCCATACGATACATCTATACCACTCCTAGGAATATACCCTAGGAACACAAAAATACAATACAAAAATCCCTTCCTTACACCTATATTCATTGCAGCACTATTTACCACAGCAAGACTCTGGAAACAACCAACATGCCCTTCAACAGACAAATGGCTAAAGAAACTGTGGTACATATACACAATTATGCAGCTGTCAGGAGAGATGAAGTCATGAAATTTTCCTATACATGGATGTACATGGAATCTATTAAGCTGAGTGAAATAAGTCGGAGAGAGAGAGAGAAAAACGCAGAATGGTCTCCCTCATCTATGGCTTTTAAGAAAAATGAAAGACATTCTTGCAATAATAATTTTCAGACACAAAAGAGAGAAGGGCTGGTAGTTACAGCTCACCTCATGAAGCTCACCACAAACAGGGATGAGTTTAGTTAGAGAAATAACTACATTTTGAACTATCCTAATAATGAGAATGTATACGGGTTATAGAAAGCCTGTCTAAAGTACAGGCGGGGGTTGGATGGGGAGGAGGGAGATTTGGGACACTGGTGATGGGAATGTTGCACTGGTGATGGGTGATGTTATTTGCATGACTGAAATCCAAACACAATCATGTATGTAATCAAGGTGTTTAAATAAAATATATTTAAAAAAAATGGAGAAATACATGGGAAGATATTTTCTAAATACTCACATATTTTCAGAGCTTTACTTTCCCAAAAGTAAATAAATATTTGTGTGTGGGTGACTTTTAACTTTGAAGTTTGAGTTTTCAGAGTATGATGCAAGATCTAGTAACAATAGAGGACCCTTCCTGGATAATATTACAAAGTTTTCTTTCAAATAAACTACCCCAGATGCCAACATGCAGTGTGAATTTATGTTAAGTGAATACCTTCTATTTACTATCTATGTTAAAGATGCCTATGTTCCTTTTAGGTTCCCTAATAATCTCTTTAGAAATAATAATCTCTTTAGAAAAAAAAGAGAAACAATTTTTAGTCTAGCAATTTTTCTCCCTCTCCCTCCCTCACCAATGTCACTGAAGTAAGAGGATTGATGTGTTCACACATTCAGTGGTGGTGCCTGAAGGCCATTGATCACACCCCTTCAATAATGGTGCTTTTCTGTGGGTGCACTTTCAGGAGGGAGCACACTGGTGATATTCAGGGGTTACTCCCAGCTCAATGCTCAAAAGTCACTCGCAGCAGTGTTCAGGGGACCATGTGGTGCAAAAGATGAGCCAGTGCTCCCACATGCCAAGTATGCACTCCCAGGTCCAGTCACTACTTTTCCATCCCACATGCTTGCATACCTTTAAAGCGACAGTACAAGCCAGGGGTGGCATCCTTTAGCTAAAATGCCTCACACAGGGGCTGGAGCAATGGTACAGCGATAGGGCATTTGCCTTGCACGTGGCTGACAGATCACAGTTCAATCCTCTGGAGTCCCATATGGTCCCCTGTCAGGAACGATTTCTGCATGCAGAGCCAGGAGTAACCCCTGAGCATCCACAAGTTTATCCCCCGCCCCAAAAAAAATCAAAAAAAAAAAAAAGCCTCACATATACTTGTTTATAGTGCATGTGTACAGCCTCACACATACCTGTTTACAGCTGAATGTACAGCCTATGAGATCAGACTGCAGAGCTGCCAGGAGCAAATGACATCAATGTCAATGGGGACTGAATTCATGGCCTCAAGCTTGCAAGACAAATACTTTACTTACTTATGGGCCATCTCCTGCTCCTAGTCTAAAATAATTTGAAGTTTAAATCTAGGGGTCAGAGCAATGGCACAGAGGGTAGACCACTTGCCTTACTCATGACTTACCCCCAGCTTAATCCTTGGTACCCCATATGGCCACTGGAGCACTACTCTCAGGAGTAATTACTGAGCACAAAGTCAGGAGTAAGTCCTAAGTAACCACTAGGTGTTGTCAAAACCAAAACCAAAAAATAAGTTTAAATCTGACCATAGTTAACCTTTTTTTTTTTTTGCACTATGTCCTATTTTAAAACCCTACATGTACAGATATTATGAGTTATATGTATGCATTACATAAATCATTAATTTGCAGGTGTTCCTAATATAAGTTGATTATACTTGTTCAAATTATTTTTTACAGACAAGCTGCATATTAATTATAATTTAGAAAAGTAGGACTGACTTTTTTAAGTCTATTAATTCTGTAAAATTCAATGAACAGCCTAGAAAAGGAATTCAAAGACAAACACCTGAGGTTTTAGCTCCTAGATTGGATGGTGGCTTTACAGCTGTTCGTTTTATAATTTTACTTTGTAATTTAAATCTCACATGTATTTTTCTAAATGTACCGGTATACATAGTTTAAAATGAACATAATATAATTCCTTAAAAATATGTTACAAAAATAAAATAATAAAAATAGTACTTATTATTTCCTACATGTGATACGGGGACTGATCTTAAAAATATTCTTTGGGCCAGAAAGAAATTACAGGAGGAAAGATGTCTGCCTTGTATACAACTGACCCAAATTTAATTCCTGGCATCACATATGGTCCCCTGAGGACACCAGAGTCCTGAACATTAGAACCAGGAATAGCACTTTCACATTGCTGGGGGTGGCCCAGTTCACCTCTTCACAATATAGATGCTTAATTATACAAGTGAACATATAGTTAAAATTTATAAAAATTAAAATTCTCTTGAAAATAAAAATATACAAATTCATAACTGTGAGGACTAAAGATATAGCTTAAAGGGCTGAAGAACATGCTTATACCAGAGCCTCAAGTTCAATCCCTGGCAATATATGATCTTTCAATAGGAGCATATCCCAAGCACTATTCTGGCAAGTTGCCCACAAACATACTAGGTATGGTTAGGTGCTATACTAGGTACTAGGTATGGCCCAAAGGCAAACAAATCCAAAAACAAGTTACACACACAAACTTGTTTGAATTTTTCTTGTTACAGATAAAATGGCTAAAATTATGTCCCCTAGAATAGACTAAATGAAATATTACAAGTTAAGTAGAGTTTTGGGGTTGTTTTGAATATTACAGATCAGTTAGAATAAATTCATGAGCTACTTATTGAATTTATTATGTTCTTACCTTTAATAATTAAGAATGAGTACTATAAGTCAGTATTTAACCTGAATTGTTAACTGGTTTATATCTTTATAGCAATCATTATTCATTTACAATATTTTTTCTGTCTCATTTTCAATATTTTCCTATTTTCTTAATATACAAAATTAGCTCAGTTCCTTTGCCCTGATGTGGGATTCAGAGTTTAACATAATAAAATATTTTTACTATTAGAAACACTACCATAAAGTGTCCTCTTACTCTTATTTACTAGGAAAATATTTCTATGAGTAGGAAAGATAATATAGAGGTTAAGGTGCTTGCCTTGCCCAGGTCCAATCTCCCACACCACATATGATCTCCTCAGCACGGCCTGGGAGTGATTCTTTCTATGCCAAGTAAGGAGAAACCCTGAGTACTGATAGGTGTGGCCCAAAAACTTTTATAAAATAGAAAAAAGGGGCTGAGCAATAGTACACTGGGTGGGGTGTTTATCTTCTATACGACTGACCTGGGTTCAATCTCCAGCATCCTATATGGTTCCACTAGCCTGCAAGGAGCAATTTCTAAGCAAAGAGCCAGAAGTAACCTTTGAGCACCACCAGATGTGACCCAAAAACAAAAAAAGAGAAAAAGAGAGAATAAAAAATATATTTCTAAAGGCATTTATCATATAAGTTTTTCATAATTTATTTCTTCAAAAGTATCTTAACTATGAAAACTACCAAAGGCAAGTTTACAAGTCTTTTTTCCCCTTTTCAACAGGTGTTAATGATAAAATCAGATTGATCTAATTTAAGCCTCTTTTAACACTTTGTCATGTTATCTTTTTTTATTTTAACATGCAGAGAGGTTTAATATTCTTTTGTAAATATTTCTCAACTTCACCAAGCAGCTTTTAAGAAAAGTTGTCCTCGAAGAAAATGGATTTGTCTGGTGGTCTGATAGAATAAAAAAAAAATCTGATCTAAAAAAAGCAGTATACACAGAGTTCATTACAACATTATTAATGTTAGAAACACAAATCCACTTAAATGTCTGATAAGATGGAATGGTTGCCAAAATGGTAGTTTTATAAATAGAATATGATTAAGTCATCAAAAAGTGTTTATAAACATACTGGTCAAGAAATATTATGTAATTACATGGGAAACAATTTGCTATAGAAACTAAAAAAATACAATTCTGGAAACTATATAAAAATACTAGATATTTTTAATTACTTTAGCTTTTTCCAATGTACAAGTTTATTTTTCAATGATACCATCACAGTTATTTTTTCTATTTATATTTTTAAACATATTGCTCTAATTTTTTATTTTTGTTTTTTTTGAATAATTTTTATTTTGACCAAAGTGGATTACAAATCTTTCACAGTAATATTTTAGGTACATAGTGACAATTAATCAAGGGCATTCCCACCCCCACCACCAATATTGTCCTCCCACCATCACTGTTCCCAGCATGCATCCCATATCCCCCTCTTATGCCCCCCAGGCTGCTAGTATAAGTGGTCTCCTGTACGTCTAGCTTGTTGTAGATTGGGTATCGATTCTGTTGTTATTGGCTTTGGATTTGGTGTTTAAGTCTGATCATTTTTATTTCTACTCAATGTTTATACAACTGTTTGGTCTTGGTACCCTTCATTATTTCCCCCTCAACTTGTGAGGCAGAATAATATGGTGCAAGTTATGTGGTTCTGTTGAAAGGAAAGAAAAAAAAGGGAGCAAAAATCAAACAAGCAAAAAATGGGAGGAGTCCTTCTAGATGCTATAAATATCAATTTAAGAAAAGGGGAAAAGGAAGAAAAACATAACAACAATACAAAAAAGAAACAAACAAAACCAAAAAGCACCACAGCAATAAAGACAACAACCAAACAATAACCAAGGTCCTGAAAAAAAAAAAAAGCACAAAAAATAACAACAAAAATAACAAACAAAAATTAATTTGTACTACTTTTTCTTTTTTTGCATAGACACACTAAATATTGGGGACAGTAGAAAGTGAAGTCCCTTGGCCTAAGCGATACAAGGTTTCTCCACCCTTGAGGTATACTGTCATGAGTATAACTACAGGTTCTGTACAAGCTCTTTTACTTTATATTGCTCTAATTTCAACTTAGTTCCCAGGGATCATACATCTCTTTCCTTAATTTTCTAGAATGCATACTCATAACACACTAACTTCCTTTTTCTAGAATGTATACTTCTAACACACTACCTAAATGAAATACACAAGAAAAAGTTTCAAGGATATAGAGGAATACAGAAGTACAGTGGGTAAGGCCTTGCAAACAGTTGAATGAGGTTTGATTTCCAGTACCCCATAAGGCCCCTCAAGTACCAACAGGAGTAATTCCTGAGTTCAAAGCCAGGAGTTACCACTGAGCATTACCAGGTTTAAGCCAACTCCAAAATGTCTCAGATTTAAAAAAATAAGTTTCAGGCTAAAGAAATAGCATAGGAGGTGGCCGTTTGCTTTTTATGTAGCTGGCTTTGGTTCACCAGCATCACTAATAGTTTTCTGAGCAACTTCCAGGCATCACTCCTGAGCAGAGTTGAAAAAAGTCTCTCAAACAACTGAATCTATAACTCCCCCACAGAAAATTAAAAAAAAAGAAAAGAAAATAACATTCTCCAACTTTAGGAAATCACAGTTAGGAAAGTGGCCATTTATTACCTAAGTTTCAAATTCAAACTGAACACTATGAAATAATAAAAATTAAAAATAAAATGGGACCAGATCAATAATACAGCACATAGGGTGCTTGCCTTGTGCATGGTTGAATTAGAATTAATCCCTGGCACCACATATTGTCACTTGAACCCCACCAGAAGTGATACCCAAACACTGTAAACCCTGTGTATAGCCAAGCGTGGGCCAAAATTGAAAAATAAAGTAATTTAGCTATGGGGCTGGAATGCATTCTTTGCATGCAGCGGCTCTAGGTTCAATTCCTATGCCACATGTTCCCCAAGCATTCCTGGGGACAATCATTGAGCACTGAACAGGGAATGCCCCTTTAGCATCACCAGGTATAGTCCCAAATTTACCAAAGTAATGATAATTATAATAACAATAATAATAATAATACATTTTCATTAGAGTAGAGAAAAACTAGTTGGCTTCCAAGCACCTGTGCAACTCTTCTTCCTACCTAAGTCAGGATTCACTTTGCTGAATGATTTCTATTACACCTCAATTACTGTAGATAGAGCCATTTAGTAAAATGTTTTCCTATTCTTCAAAGATAGCAACATTTATGTACCAATCCGGAAAGCTTGAAAGTTCTTTATTTGCCTCTTTTGTTTTGGATCTTCCATTATACTAAAAAGGCACCACTTAAAATTGAGATGAACCGGGCCATTTCTTTAAATAAGCGACTAATTCTTGTAAGTATTTTATCTTCTATCTCAACATTTTTCCTAAACTCAATTCATATTCCATGACATTTCCCAGATAAATTTAATTGCCTAAACTATTTTTTAAAAAATTCAATATATTTTAATAGTAAATAGGCCAATTTTACCAGCATTTTCAAGCTACCACTCTGAAAAAATTTTACAATAGGGCAGAGGCAGGGAGAGAGGCTAAAAAGAATTTTTCAATTAGTTCTCCATTTTCATCCTTCAGTTTTTTCTATCATGAACATTTTTACAATATTAAACTATTAAACTTGTTAAGTTGACCTGACTATTATGTTAATGCTCACCCGCCCAAAGAAATATATATATGCACACACATATATATTCTCAAAGAAATGGTTCATTAGTTTACAAATACCAACATGATCTTTCTAGAGGCAGAAAGTGAATATCTGTCTAAACTTATATTTTTTTTCTTTCCACTTGGGATTACTTGGTTACTCCTGGCTCTGCTCTCAGGAACCACTCCTGGAAGTGCTCAGAGAACCCTATGGTCAGATCAAACCCAGGTCAGTCATGTTTGAGGCAAAAAAGCCTGCCCTCTGTCCTCTGTTCTATCACTTCAGCCCCCGATAAACTATGTCTTTCTTGTTCATTCTAAGTCATAGAAAGTGGTAAAAAAAAAAAAAAAGATCAAAACTACAGTAAGCAATGAATAAATAATTCTTATAGATTCTTGATAAATCTTTTAATTAAATCAAGTCTTTCTGAAAGATGAAAAAAACATGTGTATGATGCCTTGTGCCTATTAACATTTTTACTGCACTACCAGAACTAGGTATTTTTAAAGACTGTGCTGAAAATAGGTGCATCTGTTCTTCCATTCATTATTCAGTAAATGCACTTGCTAAAAATGTTTCCTCTCCTTTCAATCCTGAGATGAATCCTACAGATAAAATTTATTTTAAATTGTTTCAAGTTAAATGTGTTTTAAGAAATCTTAATATTAGACATCTTATTAGACTACATATTGACCAATTTTAAGAAACTTATTCTTCACCCTGCCAATGAATATATGTCTGAGAAAATACAGAGATTCATGGTCTCACTTTTATAGGCAGTGTTAAAGGCATGATAGGCATGTTAAAGAAGGGCCTCACCCTTGCAAGGATTATTCCATATGGAAAGATAAAATCGCATACTAATAGGAATTTGTAATACAAGTTAACTTGCAAAAATATAATTTAGAAAATTGTACAGATTTATATCTAATATGTAACAGGTTATACCTGTAGTGACCTTTGCTCTGCTAGTCAACAGAATTTTAAACAAGGTGTTACTAAAAGGCCTTCAGTTGTAGCTTCTCACAAAAGAACTCTGAAAATCACTTTACCTCTCCTACAATCTACAATAGAGGCCCTGTTCTAAACAGAAAGTATAAGTAAGTTAAGGAATTTTAGGAAAACACGTTTTTGTTTGTAAAGAAAAAAAACATTTCCTGAATTCCAGAGAATGTTTCCTTGAGAAACTGTTTATGTCACTATGTTAAAAGGTGTTTATGTTGCTATAAACACCTTCCTTGTAAGAGGGGATGCAGTATCCCCATTGTTTACATTATAATCAGCCCTAATTCTGAACCTTATTTCAGCCCTTATTTCTCATGCCTGAGATCTCAAGCCTTTCTGTCCCACTTAGATCATCTCCAAATATATTCAGTATTTGTTTAATATAATCAGTTGACCTAACACGTGAGAGTTCGGCTACTTAGATTCTTAAGTACTAAAATTACCAACCTCACTAATTAGCAAGTTGTAGTGGTTTGTGCTACAACTTGGTTAAGCAATAATTACATTACCTGGTAACTCTTCCCTGTATAGTTGCAGGATAGAGTTAACCAAAAGTAGAATTTGCACTCACTTGGAAGAATCTGCATGAATTTGGAAGCTTTTACTATCTGAAACTCTATGTTAGAGTTTGGAATGTGACCACAAGTAGTTATGCCAATAGTTCAAAGTTACTTTTGCTTCGTTCAGGTTCCTTTCCTACTTGCCAAGCTGGTCCTACAGGTCAACAGTAACTCTAGATCTCCCAACCCAGACTTAGACATGAAACTTTCAAGGAAGTGCAGCTTTGTGCAGACCCTTCCCCATGACTCTGGTTGCGCACTCAGGTTCTCAGCCTGGCTACTTGAAGATGAACTTCCAATTTCTTTCTTGAACATTTAATTCTCAAACTCCTCTACCATAAATGTTCAAAAATTTCATTTAGAAAATAAATTCCATCAGCTGGAGAGATAGTACGGCAGGTAAGGAGCTTTTCTTCAACCCAGGTTTGATTTCCCAAACCCCATCTGATCCCCCCCGAGGCCCCAAGAGGAATGATCCCTGAGAACAGAGCCAGGAGTAAACCCTGAGTTCTGTCAGGTATAAACTCAAATAAAAAATAAAAATTAAATCCCTTCCTCTGGAACTCACTGATGTTCTTCCATTATTAAACCTCATCTAATCCTAAAACTTTTGGTTTACATGTTGACTTTAGACTTAAATGCTCACTTCCATTAAAAGTATGGATATTCAACAGTGAATGGCAACATGAACTTGAACTTCACCTGCTGAGGCTTAGCTTAAAGATAGAATCAAATTGTAGTTTAACCTTTACTTTGCCCCATAAACTTATCCTTTTATCTAGCTTTACTCAGACACATTTTGCAAGTTTAAAATCACACAATTTAAACAAGTTCGATGTTCTGACATAAATATACACAGAAAACCAGGACCACAGGCAAAATAATGAATCTACCCATCAAAACTAAAAATTGAGGATCTTTTTTTCTGATTTTTGAGTCACATCTGGGTGTGACCAGGGCTTACTTATGGCTCTAAACTAGGGAAACATTGCTGGAAGGGATCAGGGGAACATATGTAGTGTCAGAGAGAGAACTTGTGTCAGCCTAGCAAGCACATTTACCATTATACTATCTCTCCAACTCTAAAGAGTTTCTCATTTCTTTAATATTCTTACTCCCATCGCCCTGCCCCATTTTCCATTTCCAGTCAACCACTAACCTGCTTATAATCACTACAATTTCACTGTATTTTCTAGGATTTCATACATGCCCATATATACACACATAGATATACACATATGAAATAGTACATTATGCTCTCTTTAAAACTCAATAATTTTCTCCACACACCTCTACCATCAAGTGTTGATGCTGCTGTTACTGCAATGAGCTGGGCCTGCACACGTGCGCACACACACACACACACACACACACACACACACACACACACACACGGCCTGATGCTCGCCAAGAGTTGTACTCAGATCTAGGTGTTTTCACCTCAGTTAGATAAGCTAACTAAGGGGCTTGCACTCCTGGATGCAGTACTTGCACACTTGTTCATGTGAACTCACGCTCTGTTGAGTGAGAATTCACATAATTATTTTTATGTGAGGTAGGGGGAACACAGGTGTAAATTGTGTTCATGGAAAGATATGGCATGAGACTAAGAAACCAACTGGTGAAATAGTGTAGAGGCACAAAAAAGAAACAAAGTCAGAAGGGGGACAGTAATTGGAAAAAAAAGCTTTAGAGCTTTAGAAAACACTGTTGAGCATTTGCCTGAAGTCCTCCAGGTGAGTTAGAAAACATGGAATCACAAAAATCGCTTTTCCTTGGTAAGCAAAGAAACTGATGGGAATCCTCTGACTTTTGGATGCATTATTACAAAGTCCTCCCTATCAAATTCTCATCATGAGCATAGTCCAGAAACCTGGGAACATCTCATTTAACCCTACTAATTACCCAAAACTGTTTCAAATCATTCCTTTAATGGCTTAGAAAACTTTCTCATTGCAATACAGTCTTATTACATAGTCTTTCTTTCTATCTTTTTTTTACACCCCTCCCTCCCTCTACATAGTCTTTCTTAAACAAAAGAGAATTTTTGTATATGATCGACAAATACAGTTCATGAGTTGATTTATTAGAGTATCAAGGAACTGTGATATTTCCCTTTCTGCTCACATAAATCATGAGTTTATGTGTTTTAACTGGAATACACTATATAAGTATTTCATTTAAAACTCCTTTCTTTATAAAATGTAACATATTTTTAATACCATCCAATAAATGTATTTCTGGAACACTGATTATAAGCCAGACATTTTTACCTGTGTTGAATAGTGAAGGTGAGCAAGAAACAGTCTCTTTCCCATTACATAACTAAGCATTTGACCATAAAGACAAATTTACCAACCACCACAGACAAACCACATTAAGATTTAAGGAAACTAGTTAAAACCACACACAAGCAACATTACCTTTAAGAAAAAAAATAGGCAAGGCAGGAGACAGTACAGGGATTAAAATGCATGTGTTGTATGCAGGAGATCACAGTTCAATTCCTGATACCATGCATCATCAGGCATCATCCAGGACAGTCCTGGAGGCTCACTCCATCACCACCATCACCACCACCACCACCACCAGCACTGTCAGAGTATCCTGTGTAATCCCTGGCACCACTAAGCCCTTATAGTAAACCACCAACCCAGTTGATTGTTTATAATGGGGTAGGGCTTCTCAGGCCTCCTGGGACACACTCGGGAAGCCTAATTAAAAAAAAAAATAGAAATAAAAGGTAAGTAGGTATTTGTCAAGATAAAAATGAGGAAATTCTTGGGCCAAAGTTATAGTATAGCAAGGAGGTGCTTGCCTTACATGCAGCTAACCCAGGATTTAATTCCCAGCACCACAAATGATTCTTCAAGCCCTCCAGGAGTGATCCTTGAGCACATAGCCAGGAGTACATTCTGAGCATCATCAGGTGTGGTGCTAAAAACAAAAGGGGCGATGGGCCAGAGAGATACACGGAGGTAGGGCATTTGCCTTGCATGCAGAAGGACCATGGTTCGAATCTCAGCATTCCCATTTGGTCCCCCTAACCTGCCAGGAGCAATTTTTGAACATAGGGCCAGGAGTAACCCCTGAGCACTGCCGGGTATGACCCCCCAAAAAACAAACAAAACGGGGTGAGGGGAACATGGGTGAACTCATTATAGGTTAAAGAAAAGAGCTGAATAAAAACTGTTCATATAAAGTGAATACATTGCTTGATAAAGAGCCATAAATAAACTTGAAATACAGTTTTAGGTACTTGGCCATGTGTGCCCAACCACGGGGTAGAAAAATTGGCATGTTCCAAACTATCATATTCCTGACATACTATTGTAAGGAGTTAAATTTTATGTGCAAATACAGCCACCAAATAACTTTTAAGAGGTTAAAAAAAAAATTTTTTTCAGGAAACTATGTTTTCACATTGGATCCAATGGGAAATGGCTTGAAGGATAACTTACTGAGCTATGGAGAAAGAAAGAGAGGGTTCCAAAAGAGGCAATCATGATGGAGAGAACAAAAGAGATACAAGGACATCCAATCTGGTGACTGACACCATGAACCAGGGCTGCAGAGTGGGAAATCAAAGCCTCCTGTCAGAATGAGAGACTACAGAAGCTGGTAAGAAGTTATGTGTCAGAGTCAAGTAGATCAAAGGCTAAGGAAAAGAAAAAGGCAACAATGATTTTAAACTTTTCTCCACAAAGTTTGATTAATTATAGAAAAACATCTATAAATATCACCACAGCTATTTATTTGTTTGTTATTTAAATCATCCACTAAATACAGAATCAAACTCAAGTAGCAGGAGTTTTCATTCTGTTGAATACCTTATTACTTGCCTTTATAAACAAATGTTTTCCCTTGAGAACAAACTTGGAATGTAGAGATCCTGAAGTGATTGTACAGTACAGGGAGTAAGGAATTTGCCTTGAAAATGGCCATCCCAAGTTCAGTGAACAACTTTTTATAGGGTCTTCCAAGCACTACCAGGAATGATTCCTGAGTATAAAGTGACGAGTAATCCCTGAAAATTGCTGCAGGTATAGCCCCAAACAAAAAAAAACAACAACAACAAAATGGAATGCAGAAACCAGAGTTGATTGTGTTGTTGAGATGGCAGGTAACAAGAAACTTTACAAAGTCATAAAGAGGAAAAATAGAATAAAATATATTTGTTTAAAGTGTGGGGGGGGGGGCCGGGCATTGGCGCTAGAGGTAAGGTGCCTGCCTTGCCTGCGTTAGACTTGGATGGACAGCGGTTCGATCCCCCGGTTTCCCATATGGTCTCCCAGGCCAGGAGCGACTTCTGTGCGCATAGCCAGGAGTAACCCCTGAGCGTTTTTGGCCCAAAAACCAAAACAAAAAAAAAAAAAAAAGTGTGTGTGTGTGTGTGTGTGTATATATATATATATATATATATATATATATATATATATATATATATATATCAGCGAAGGTAACGTGTAGCATAAGAATTGCTGTCCCAATTATTCCTCCATCTTAGTATAGCAATAAGACTACTTCTGGTATTCCACTTGCTCCTCTTGCATAATAGAGAGTAAGTGGGTCTTTCCTCTTTCCCTTTGCTTCCATATACTCTCCCAGTTTGGAAGGTTTCTAACATAGGCCAACAATAAACCTGCATATAATATTAGAGTATCTAAAAGCATTAACTACTCTTATCAGCTATGAATATCAGATGCCACCTATAGCTGACCCCAAGTAGGCCGTTTTTCATTTTGTGGTCTGTCTTCACATTTCCAAAGACACCAAGGAAGCCAAGAGCTTCCTTGTTGTCCTCTATAAAAAATGAAGGACGGGGCCACTGACAATAGTCACTTTCCCAAAGTTGCCTGATCTTACACTAGGAGAGAGGCTAGGGAGCATTTGGAAGCTACCAGTTTGCTTGCTCCTTCTTCACTAGAAAACTTCTCTGTCCAAACACAATTTCTAGAGCAGTAACCACCACAAAAAATTTTTTTCCTTTTAAATATTAAACAGCCATACAAAGCCAGTCTTCAGTGAAACATGTTGTTGGTATAAGGATACAGATCTCTGGCTTTGAATCACTTCCAATTATTATGCATTCCAAATCACATGCCAAAATTTTAATGAACTTTAAAATTTACATTTATAAAAACAGACCTTGGCACACATAAATGGGTTATTTTTCTATATCACTTTCAAAAGGTGCCTCATAGCTAAAATGATTCTGAGCTGTCTTCTGTCATTCAAGATGAACTCTACAAAAGAACTAAGTGTACTTACTTTTACACTAATTTATTCTACATTGGTTTTACTTGGCATATGGCAAGCATATGGGAAAGAGAAATGTATCTGGAAGCTGTTAAAACCTAATTTGATTAATTGAAAATTAAAGTAGTAGTTAATCACTTGCTATTTAAGAGGCGGAGTATATCACTTAAAAATCAGTCCTTCTCAAACATAAAATTATCTCAGTTTTGAATCAACACTTACTATTATTCAATTGGCAATACCAAGAGTGAAAAACAACCTAAATTTTTCAATAGGTTAACCCGGGGTTAGAGCTTTAAGTGTGTAGTAAATTTAAACATGCTATCAACTTTTGGTAAAGAAGTATTTCCATAAACCATCACTTTAGCAATTAATCGCTCTTTAAAAAGGAAGAAGAGAGCAAATTGAGCCGGCAGGCCACATTCTACATTCATTTTAAACTCTAAGTTACATACTGACCATAAAATGTAGTTAAACATCTTCAATAACCTACTTCTTACTTTACAAGGCTATTAGCATCTGGCAAAAAAGAATGAAAGACTATCTGGGGGATAGGGAAACTATACCTGGCTGTGCTCAGGGGACCAGGAGATGGCTGTGAATCAGACCCAAGTTTCTCACAAGCAAAACACACAAACATTTGAGCCATCTCCTCAGCAAAGAGAACATGGCTTTATTCAAAAATTTCCATCTCCAAGTAACCAGAGTCTATACTTTAAAATTTTTCTATTTTAAAAAAATGACACAAGGCCAGAGCAATAGTATAGTTCATGAAGTACTTGCCTTGTACACAGCAGACCTGGATTCTATCCCTGCATCCCAGAGCACCATCAGAAATAATTCCTGATTGCAGAGCCAGGAGTAACCCTTGAGCATCACCAGAGATGGCCCAATAACAACAACAATAACATCTTAATGGCAATAGTATCACTACATAAATTTCCTGAGAACAAGACCAAAATCTACATTACTCTTCCAAAACTTATACTAATGATAGAGCCTTGGACCAGAGAAATAATGATAGAGCCTTGGACCAGAGAAATAGTTCAACAATAAGCTTATGAATTCCATGCAGAAGGCTCAGTTTTGATCCTCAGCACTTCATGGTCTTCTGGGCACTGTGTGAGAAATGGCCTCAAGGAGAGATAGTAAGCATATCAGGTAGTAGCCCTTGAGCACTGCCAGATGTGTTAAAAAATGAACAATAAACACATCTTTAAAGAAAAAAAAAACCTAGAGCCTATTAAGTTTCTTCTTTCCCTTCTAATCTCTGGTATACCAGTAAAAACAAACAAAAATATTCTCAAATTCAAACTTCATAGGTGATTTATCAAGATTATCTAAATTCCTACTGACTTTATATATGATTTTTGTTTCATAATCATAGTGGGCCCGCTGTCTTCTTCAAATGCAGAGTGCCAGGAGGAGAAAACTAACTAACCCATCACATAATATTCTGTGGTCCATTTCTAAAATGAGAAAAATTAAACACTAAAATTCAAACTAAGAAAAGGAAATCCAGTAAGTTCAATTTTTTGGGGGGTGACGGGGGTTAGATCACATGAGGCGGTGCTCAGGAGTTACTCCTGACAGGCTTGGGGGACCATATGGGATGCCAAGAATCGAACTGGGGTCCGACCTGTGTTAGCCGCCTGCAAGGCAAACGCCTTACCACTGTGCTCTGGCCCCTAGGCTCAATATTTTAGATGATCTAATGAAATAGTTCAAAGAAGATTACATTTTATAGTAAGAAAACTTCATCAGGGGACAGAGCGATAACACAGCAGTAGGGCATTTGCCTTTCACATTGCACACCCGAGAAGGACCCGGGTTCGATTGTTAGCATCCCATATGGTCCTTTGAGCCAGCCAGGAGCGATTTCTGAGTGCGGAGTCAAGAATAAGCCCTGAGTGCCACTGGGTATGGCCCAAAAAACTAAAACAAAAAACACAAATAAACCACATCATCCATCTAAAGTAAATGATCCTGGAGCCAGAGTGATGTATAGCAAAATGGGTGTTTGCTTTGCATGCAGCCAGCCTCAGTTCAGTTCCTGGCACCCCATAGGACTGCCCTAAATCCCTCGAGGAGTAATAGCCAGGAGTAACCCCTGAACATCTCAGGTATGACCTCAAAATATAAACAAACAAACAAACAAATAAAGTGACCCTATTTTTTTTTTTTTTTTTGGCTTTTGGATCACACCTGGCAGTGCTCAGGAGTTCCTCCTGGCTCTATGTTCAGATTGCTCCTGGCAGGCTCGGGAGAGCATATGGGATGCCGAGATTCAAACCACCATCCTTGTGCATGCAAGGCAAATGCCCTACCTCCATGCTATCTCTCTGGCCCCATCCTATGTTTTTTGTTTAGGATTTTGCTCAGTATTTGTTTTGTTGTTAGTTTGGGGTTGTTGGTTTTGTGAGAATTTTGTTCTGTTGTTTAATTTGGTGCTTTGTTTTGTTAGTAGTGCTTAAAATTAAATCCAGGGACAGTGTTATACCAAAGAGTTACATCCCCAGTTCAAGGTGGCCCAACACCACCAAATTTAGGTCACCAGGAGTACTTCATTCCTGGATATAGGCCCTTTGAGCCCCACCAGGAAGTAATTCCTGATCTCAGAGCTAGAACCACTGCATCACTGGGTGCAGCACCCAAAACAAAACAACAAAAGTGATCCAAATGTGGTCATGGTTGTGGTACACCAAAACCTAACATAAGAAATTTGGTCTCTTGGACAGAGCAATCGCACAGGGGGTAGGGTGTTTGCTTTGTACACAGTCAACCAAGGTTCGATCCCCGGTGTCCCATATGGTCCCCCGAGCCTGCCAAGAATGATGTTTGCATGCAGAGCGAAGAGTAACCCCTGAGTGCCACTGGCTGTGGCCCAAAACCATAAACCAGAAAGAAAAACGTAAAAGAAATTTGGTGCATCTCTAAAATACAAAAACATTTACAATCTTGCACACAAATGCTGCATCTACAAAAAATAAAAACTACATTTTAAAAATGAGCATGGGGCTGGAGCAAAAATACAGGGGATAAGGAGGTTGCCTTACATGCAGCTGGCCTGAGCATTTGGTCCTTCAAGCAACTCCAGTTATAATTTCTAAGTGCAGAGCCTAAAGTAACTAACCCCTGAGCATCACTGGGTATACACCCACACACACACACACACACACAAAAAGAGAGTATGGTGGGACCAGCAGGTGGATCAAAGCATTGGAGTGCATCTTTGTATGTAAAAGCCAACTCTGAGCCTTCACACTTCATGTTCAAAAGCATCTACCTGCAACTTTCCCAAGCATCAACAGTAGTTTTTGAACATCAAGTATGGTTTCAAAACAAACAACAACAAAAATCAGTATAAAAAAAATTTTTTTTCATTTAAAATCAGTGTGCCGGGCCGGAGAGATAGCATGGAGATAAGGCATTTGCCTTTCATGCAGAAGGACAGTGGTTCAAATCCCGGCATCCCATATGGTCCCCTGTGCCTGCCAGGGGCGATTTCTGAGCATAGAGGCAGGAGTAACTAACCCCTGAGTGCTGCCAGGTGTGACCCCCCCCAAAAAATAAAATAAAATAAAATAAAATAAAATAAAATAAAATCAGTGTGCCAACATCTAGGTCAAAGGGCTTATACAGGAAGCCTATTAAACCTAAAAATTTATTAGTAACATTAAGATATTCAAAATTCCATTGTTTCCTCAACTAAAAGCAGAAATTCCATTTCATTGAAGCACAGTAAAATTTCTCTGGGCCCACTCTTGACCAGAAACCAGGCATTCTGAGATTTAAAGTATTTGCAACTTTCCTATTACAAAGACATTACTATTTGGTCTCACAAAATCCCATGTAAATGAAATATCCACAAAATGCTTGAAATGTACACTAAGAATGGCAATGTATCTAATTCCATTACCTTTCCACCACATTCCACTCTTCCTCTTTCATAAAGGAAAATGTCTTCAGTCTTATCAGTCTCCTTGCACAAACACTGCATCATGTATCCTCTTGAGGCCCAACCACTAAAGGCAGAATGAAAGTGTTTACAGATGGCAGAAAGAGATAAGGAAGGACACTCCCCTACAGCCAAAGCTATCCTCCTAGGATCTAGAGGCCAAAAGAGAAGAAATTCTAGTTAACAAAACCCTAGTCATAGCCTTAGTGAAGAACTGAAAGTAAATCTAGGAGGTAAAGAATGAAGACAAAAGATGGTACAGATTTGGACTGTAAGAAAAGATTGAACAGATTAGTGCAAACTTTCTGCTTTACAAACAGACTCTACAATTCAAGTTCATAAAGACAAGATTTAAATTAAAAATAACTAAGCCATTGGAAGTAATTTTTAAAGTATTTTAGTCCAGATGGCAAACTGTATATGGGATATTAACCAAAAAGCATAAAATAAATATATAAACCCCTTAGGCCCACCAAAAAGTCATGGCTATGGATTCCAGTTTTTCTATTTTATGATACCAATCACATTCAAACAGCTGTTGTCTCTAGAGTCTTAAGAAACTGGTAACCAAAAGAAGATGCTACATTATTTCATTTGAATTTCATTTTATTTGCTTATTTGGGAGCATGGGCATACTCCTGGCTGCTCAAGGGCTGTACAGTGCCCAGGATTCAATCAGGGACTCCTGCAAACAATGTGCATATACTCCAGATGACTGCCTTCGTTTTAAACTTTAAGTTTAAACTGGAGAAATTAAACCAAGAAATTACAACCCAAAAGAAACCAGTAGAGACCCAAGGACATAGCTCACAGGTTTTGATCACATGTGGGAACCCAGGGTTCAATCCCTGGCACCACATGGTCACACAACACTGCCAGAAGGGATTCCAACCACTTCACAATATGGTCCAAAACTAAAGCTGAAGTGATCAACATTACAACTATTTATGTCAGCTAAATTTTGAGGCTCAAGTGTATTTTGTGTACTTTAAAATCTTATAACAAACCATAAATGACAAGGTGGAGAAATAATACAGTGGGTAAGGCAATAAATTGTATTATACTCAGCCAACCCAAGTTTGATCCATTGCATCCCATATGGTCTGCTGAGACTCCCTGGATGCAAATGCAAAGCCAGGAGAAACCCGTTAGCATCACTGGGTATAACTCAAAAAAACAAAAAAGGACTCTAAATTAAAGGACTCACAGATCGTATTATGTCAACACTTAATATCTCTGTATGCAAAAGACAAAGACATCACTATCAATGATACACTAGAAGAAAACATAACATATTTGACAAAGAATTAACATCTTTAAAGATCTCTAATAATCTGATGACCAAAAAAAAATCAAGGGGGTGATAGGAATAAAAGAAATTCAAACACATAAATACATTTTAAAAAGTGCTTCAACTCATCAGCAAGTAGAGAAAAAAATTAAAAGTCATTTTACTATAAAATGGTGACTGTAAGTAAGAAAAATAAAAGACATAATGGTAATAATATCCAGAGACAATAGAGCTGAGGGCCAAGAGGCCTAGGCTATGATATAAAGCTTGCCCTAAAAAGAGGAGTGCAGTTGCATTGACAACTACCCTGACAATGATAGTTGAAATTAATCACTCCAGATAAGAATTGGGTGCTGAAAGGGGATAAAGTAATATACATGGAATCCGCTCAATGATAACAGTACAAACCACAGTGTCAAAAGGGAAAGAAAGTGAGAGAAGCAAAACGCCTATCCCAAAGACAGGCAGGGGGTGGGGGATGGGAGGGAAATGGGGGACATTGGTAACTAGAAAGTTGCACTGGTTAAGGGCAGTGTACACTTAATGACTGAAAGCCAACTATGAACTATAACCATGGTGCTTAAATAAAAAAATATTAGTGGGCTGGAGAGATAGCATGGAGGTAAGGTGTTTGCCTTGCATGCAGAAGGACAGTGGTTCAAATCCCGACATCCCATAAGGTTCCCCAAGCCTGCCAGGAGTGATTTCTGAGCATAGAGCCAGGAGTAACCCCTGAGCGATGCTGGGTGTGACCCCCCCCCCAAAAAAAAAAAAACAACGAAATATTATTAGAAGAAAAAATAAAGGTCAATTTACCATAAAATGGTGAAAAGTATTCCAATATTCAAAAATATACTCTGTGCTTTGTGCATTGTAAAAAAAAATAGTCATTCCCATAATTGTCATTTTTTCGTATTTTTAAACCACACAAAAAGAATTATCATCAGCGATAGCTAGATCTTTTTGTTTGTTTTTGGGTCACACCCAGTGGTGCTCAGGAATTACTCTTGGCTCTGCACTCATAAGTCACTCCTGGCAGGCTCAGGAGACCATATTTCTGGGATGCCAGGATTGGAACAGGGTCCGTCCTGTGATGGTCACGTGCAAGGCAAATGCCTTACCACTGTGCTATTGCTCCGGCCCCCAATTGCTAGATTTTTTTGTGTGTGTGTGGTTTTTTGGGTCACACCCGGCAGTGCTCAGGGGTTACTCCTGGCTCCATGCTCAGAAATTGCTCCTGGGTAGCTATATTAAACTAACATGAAAAGTATTCCTCCAAGAAATAGCACTAAAATATCTGTTCCTAATCTGTCTCCAAGAGAGATGGCAACTGATGTTTCCTTTTCCAGCAACTGACTAGAAATTCCATTAATATATATGTATTTATTCCATATAGATTTTTCTTGGAAGTTTTATATTGGTTTAATAGTAACATTGGACAATGGCTAATATCAAATACTTGCCTATTCTGATGGATTGGCATGTACTTACTTTATACCAGTGGTTCTGACATTTTAATCTTAATTTTAGCAGCATCAATCCTAACTCACCAAGAAAATAATCACTAGAAATGCTAATTCTAAAACATAAAAAAGAAGAAATGCTAATTCTTAGGTGTTAACCAAGGTAAGCCAAATGAGAAACTTTGAAAGTAGGGTGTATCCACCTCATAATCTTAAACGGGTTCCAGTTCATTCTGATTCTGATAGCCTCAAAAGTTTCATATCCACTATCTCAAACATTCTGCAAAGATTGGGTGTAATGACATCCAGGATCACACTTATCAAAACTTTCATAAATGAGAAAAATCTTTGCTATTTAAGTAACAAAATTAACTTGGATTGTTGGAACTTGAATCTCCTACCTTTTTATTTTCCTGTTACAACAGCCTATCATAGTCTAGCTTGTGGACAATATGAATTATATTATATATAACATGTACATAAACAATAATAATGATACTACACTGGGCAGTGCACCTGCCTTTCACACAGCCAACCTGGGTTTGGTATTTGGCACCCTATACTGTCTCCCAAGTCTGCCAGAACTAATTCTTGAGCACAGAGCCAGGTATCAGCCCTAAACAGTGCCAATATGTGGCTCCAAATACCAAAACAAAATAGACAAACCATGTAGTATAAAATATATAATGGGCATTATAAAGAGGTTCCCCTATGTCAGAACACCTAAGGGAGAAGTTGTAAAAGCACAGGAAAAGGTTGACCCTCCCGTGGGAAGAAAAGTAAAGTGAAGACCACAGCAAGAGCATAGAGCTAATTTTCAAGGAAACACACCACAGCATCTGGTTCTGTGAGTCATAATGACACTCACACATTCCAGCTCTGTGTTCTCACAGTTGTGTGATAGTGTGCAGTGAGACTGCAATAGTTCAGAAACACTTCTGAGACTCAGAACAACCACCTAAAAACATGTGTGCAAAGCCTAAGTTCTCAAATCAGAAGAAAAACTGATACTGTATCAGCTTACTTCTCTGTGGTATACAGAATAACAAGACAAGGGAGTACAAAATAGCAAAGGGGAAGACTAAGATTACCCTGGACTCTAGGTCATAGAAATAAGAGCAACAGGGAAGGGAAAGAAAGAGATTGAGGAGATGGTAAAAAAAAAAAAAAAGAGGCAGTTGAAAAGTAAGACATAAAGTAAAGGTCTGGGATCCTTAGCACATCAGTAATGTTAAGGTGAGGTATGTATATAGGTCTAAAACACAAAGTCAGCAACACTGCTGGTAAGAGATCAAAACAACAATAACTCATCTAAAAACTGAGCCTGCCGAGTAGGCAGGGAACATTGGTGGAGAAAAGGTCACACTGGTGGTTCGATTGGTGATAAACACTATGCCTGAAACTTTATCAGGAACATCTTTGCAAATACTGGTGACTTAACAAAAAAAAAATTTTTTTAAGTAAATTCTCACACCTCTAATTGTCCATTATAACTGCAAGGGTCTTGTGACACAGACTCAGAAATGTAAAGATTTGTGCATAGGGGTCCGTGGTAAATGAGGGAAAATCAGTGAATGTATCTTTTGAACCAGAGAAATACATCTATTTTGTGGAGGCTTTCACTTACAAAACTAAAGCATAAGAAAATCTCAGAAGTTACATTATGCCTATCTATAGCTATACAATGTATTAGAGTAACATAATATGTAATTGCAAAGAAAAATGGAAGCAGAAGTAATTTTAAAAAGTCTCTACCAAGGACTGGAGAAATAGCATGGAGGTAGGGTGTTTGCCTAGCATACAGAAGGACAGTGGTTCGAATCCTGGCATCCCATATAATCTCCTGAGCCTGCCAGGAGTAATTTCTGAGCGTAGAGCCAGGAGTAGTCCCTGAGCACTGCCAGGTGTAACCAAAAACAAAAACAAACAAACAAAAAAAAAAAGTCTCTACCAGAATGTTTAGCCATAAATCCCAGCTCCAGCTCTTTACAACTTATGATCACAAGTCCTGCCTCAGATCATCTCCCAATTCTTTTTTTTTTTTTTTTTTGGTTTTTGGGCCACACCCGGTGACGCTCAGGGGTTACTCCTGGCTATGCGCTCAGAAGTCGCTCCTGGCTTGGGGGACCATATGGGACGCCGGGGGATCGAACCGCGGTCCGTCTCCTAGGCTATCTCCCAATTCTTAAAAGATTTCACCAACCTTTTGTCCACATGAAGTAAAGAGCACTTCATCACGAAAGCTTTGAAAGCAATTTCACACTACAGCTTTCCTAATCACAAAAGCATAAAGATGTAGCAACTTTTGGAGAGGAATATAGGCGTAGGGAGTGGGCTGTAAGTGATATAGAGTTATCAAACCGGTCGATTGCATACAAGGCAAGTTTCTTAGCTTAGTATAGAGAAACTAGCTTCCAGCCCCAACTTTTTTTAAGTCGCAACATAGGGGCCGGGAAGGTGGCGCTAGAGATAAGGTGTCTGCCTTGTAAGTGCTACCAAGGAACGGACCATGGTTCGATCCCCCGGCGTCCCATATGGTCCCCCCAAGCCAGGGGCGATTTCTGAGCACATAGCCAGGAGTAACCCCTGAGCGTCAAACGGGTGTGGCCCAAAAACCAAAAAAAAAAAAAAAAAAAAAAAAAAAGTCGCAACATAGAGGTCTGGGAGATGCTTAAACAGAATAAAGATCCTGGGGTGTCCTGGATCTCTCAAACACCTCCAAGTACAGCTGGGTATGGTTCCAAAACAAAACAATAAAAGCAAAAACCAAATAATAAAAACAATCTGATAAGAAGTTGCAAAAAAGACACAGAAAATTTCTCTATGTACGCACACCCAAACACTCTATATGTTAAGAGGTTATTCAGAGAACTTCACTTTGGCTTATCTCCAAAAGTTCCATTACCTGTCAGGTTTCCCCAGGTATGCCTCACTTTTTGTGTTTCAGAAATGTTCTTTTATTAAATAATAATCATGTCAAAAGGCACATACTACCACATAAAAGTTTATTTTCTTGACTGAACAGAAACATAGTCTTTTTGTTGTTGTTGTTGTTGTCGAAATGTATTATAATACCTGGTCATCTGCAGAGTGCACAGAATCACTTCCAGATACTGTAATCAGGCTTAAAAAAGAAAAAAATGCTCCTCCTAACAAGGTATCAAGTAGTTGCAGTGACAGCAAAAGAACATGAGGCTCCTCCTTCACTTCCATGTACTGTTGAGATGATCAATACCTGAACACATGCTTGCTGGTGGAGCTTGGAGCTTGTGCTTAGGACTGCAGTTCACACAGCCACAGGGTCACCTAGCTCGCTTGCTCACCAGGGGTCAACTGCTTTTAGCTATGGTTGTACAAATTCTGGCTTTAGAGCACACCAGGGATAGCACACATTTTATTTGTGGTACTTATACATGCATGAAGGAGTCACACACCTGGCCGGCATCTCACATATTTAAATTCCAATGTTCAATGGGGGATCATTTTTATTGAAGTACTATGACTTATACTATGGTTAATGAATGCACAGTTCAATTTCAAGGCTCATAGGCACCTGGCTATGCTGCACTGCATCTCTCTCTCTCTCTCTCACTCTCTCTCTCTCTTTCTCTCTCTCTCTCTCTCTCTCACACACACACACACACACACACACACACACACACACACAAATGCAGCAGCAGCAAGACTATGCTTGGTTCATTCAAGCAGCACCAGGCATCAAACCAAATAGCCTCGTGTTTGCAGGACTTGGCACTTCATCCCTGTGAGAATCTTGACATGGCAGCATATCACTTGAGGTCTTATTTCCTCTATTGTTCCGTCATGCTCAAAAGGCAAGTTGAAAGGTAAAATCTCTTCTATGAGAACTATGCAGTTTTTACAATATAATAAGATAAAACAAAAATGTGCTCTAACAAACTGAATTCACGCACTGAAAGTACTTACTAAATTTCCAGGAAAATTACTATTCACTTTAAAGAGATATGTCCCACTTTATTATTAGATGTTAGAAATATACTTACATGGTTCTTATAGTTTTAAACAGTCTAATAAAGTTGTTAGTAAATATTTACTATCCATGTGTGAGTATATATTTTTTCAGACCTAAGTGCCCTTAGCCTTGTATAATACATGGTAATTCAATACATAAATGTCAAAAGAATCATACAAATTTACTTCATGACATAGAATATAATAAAAAACTATAATGATTTTAAAGAATGTATAAGCCAGTAATAACTACTTCACACATAAGGATTAAAAAACTGACATCAAAAAATGTTTTCACACATATTTTATAGCTCTATTCAGAGAGGGGTCTAGGAGTAGGGAATTTTAATAATAATAATCACAAAAATCTTAGCTTCTAAATACTATCTCCCAGTAAAGTACCCAAAGCTTTTTAGAAAATTGGTTGAACATAGAATTGGAAGTCATAATACATGATAAAATTAGATAAATTCATGTGGTCAGAAAATAAAAATTAAGAAAGAACAGAAATATGTCCAAAATGGCATACTGATGTAGCCTGCAGGATTTTCTACTGAGAAAATCTATAGCAAATAACAAATCATACAACACTATGACCCCAAAGAATTAATATCCACACAGCACACTGATAACTAAATGACAGAATAAATAAACAAACATAGAAAAGGGACATTTCCATTGAGAAGAATTCGAAATAGTGAGAAGAGTTGAGTCAGGAACATTGCTCAAAGGATTCAAATGCAGACTTGCATGTAGTTGTCCAGGGTTTGAGCCTCCACCTAGCGCTCAGTTGCCCCCCAAATGGAGGAAGTAGTCCCCAAGCACTCTGGCTCTGGCCCAAACATGGGAAGAAAGGGAAAAAGAAAATAGGAAAAAAGAAGGGGGAGAGGCAGGACAGGGTGAGATAAGGCAACAAAAATCACTATTAATGAACAGTAGTGGTAACTGCAAAGGACAAACTCCACAAATGCTAAAATAAGTGGCCAAATGTTTAAGCAGAAACAAGGTACCATGCTGTCTCAAAGTATTTCTGCCCCAAATATTTAGTAATCATAAAGAGAAAAGCAGTAGCTTTATATTATAGTGAGGAATCCTAGCAGATACCACCTTTCCTAGATCATGTGAACAAGACCAACACAGTAATATCTTATTGTCACCCTGACCCTTGGTATAACACACTGAGAAGGTTCATCAATAGTATGACTCCTGGGGGGCAGAACAATAACATAGGGAGTAAGGGGCTTGCCTTGCACAAGGCTAACCTGGGTTTGATCCTTGTCATCCCACATGGTGTCCTGAGCAACATCAGGAGTAATTACTATGCTCTGAGTTTTATTCCCCCCACCCACCCAGACTATTTCAAAAGACTTAAAGGGGACATGTATATCTCCTTTGAATATTGCTTTAGATGTATTTCCTTAATAGGTATAATCCTTATGGTCTATCTTTTTATGTAGTGGCAAGTTCCCTCATTCTGAGGTATCTATTTAGTAGGGAATTCTAGTAGATAAGTTTCTCTTGGACTCTGAGTTCATGTTAGAACCAGGTCATAGGGACTGTTCAGCTTGTTATTTTTACCCCCACATGCACCAGTAGTACCATGTCGCATTGTTCTTTTTTGCATAGGCACATTAAAATGGGGAATTTTACATGTGCAAACAAGTTCTTATCTAATAGAGATAGGAACACATAAATTGTATATTATAGTAGGGCCTTACACCCTAAACACTAGTCATAGTGACTTGGTTTAGGCTTCAGAATATCGAACATTGACCATTCACCCCTGAACCTTGGATCCCATCTATGGAAACAGCACAGTTTTCTACAACAGGTAATCGGACTTCTATCAGAGAAGGCCCTACTGCTGCCCTGGCATCGACTTATTCTAGAGTCCAGAGTGGTTCATATGGCACCCTGATGACTTGGTAACAGGAGTAAACTGCTTTCAGGGCAGGGTTATCTGCATTGCCACCTAATGGTGAGATGAAACAAGGAGATGCTCCATGTCACCCTGACTTCAACATAGGATCTGTACAGAAACCAGGATCTCTAACTATAGAAACCTGACAGCAACAACCATGATTGTGAAGAGCTTTTACTGGGGCCACAGAGAAAGACTTTGGGGTTAGACAACTTAGTATGCCTGGAGCCTGGAGTTGGTCTTATGCCAGGATACTTCATGGGTAAGGTCTCCCTATTTTTTTAGGCCAAAAGTTTTTCCTTTCTATTTTCCCCATATTTTGCTGTGCCCATGCAAAAAACAACAACACACACACCTTTTTATTGTATTTTTATCTCTTACCTTTAAAAAAAAGAGCTTACTAAACCTTCTGCTATTGTATTAATGACTTTATTGGAAATACAATAATTTTCATAAATATACTTCTATTTTGATTTTATTATCCTTGTAGTATTTCTGCAAATTAACCAATGAATAGTCTAATCTATTAAATGGAAATCTAGGAAGGAGAATCTTCCCTAACACAGAAGAGAGGAAAGAAAACTGCTTTGCCAAAATAAATAGGTATAGATGGGAAAATTTACTTAGCCGGCACAAAGTATTATTAGGTGCATTAAGAGAGGAATGACAGGGTATATGGCTGATAGTATGTATATGTTGTTTCCTAGTGAACTAAAGAGGAGATTCTTAAAAAGCATAGTTAGGGGAAAACAACATGAAAACAAGAACAGGAGAAGTCAAAGCACACTTGAAAATGGTACCTAATCAGGAGAGATGCTGGCCCACAGCTATAGCAAAGTACGTGCACAATAAGCCAATGTGTGTGTGTGTGTGATAAAACAAAGTGAGAGAGAGAGAAAAAGAGAGAGAGAGATGAGGTGAGAATGAGACAATGAATTTGAAATGAGTGCGAAATTTCCTAGATGACATGAGAAAGGAATCATTTAATTGTAGCTGAAATCCAAGTCTCTATTGAAACCTTTGATCCAGTACCATATTACAATAACTCTACCATAAAAAGGAAGGTTAACTGCCAAACAGTTTAAATATAGATGCTCTGGGCAGAAAGAAGTAGTAGGAAAATGTGTTCTCACAAAAGTTATGAAAGAAACAACTCAGTGTTTTTTCTGTTCGGTAAATTGGTATTGAGTCCTAGATTTAATGAAGAGAAATTCTGTATTGTTCATGCTGCCACAAGCAATTAAGACTGAATGGAACTCATTAATTGCTGAAAAAAATAGCAATAATAGTCTCATTCCATTTATTCAATGCAAGATGATATTCAGACTTAACAGCAATATTTTTAAGGAAAAGGATATAGAAAGAGAATGAAGAACACAGTACAGAAAGTAAAAGCAGAAAGATACCACAATGTAGTATATAAAAATTATAATTTAATTTTTATACACACAAAGTTTGGGGATTTGGGGGCGGGGTACATCTGGCAGTGCTCAAGGCTTACTCCTGGTTTTGTACTCAGGAATCATTCCTGATGGTGTTCAGGGAATCATCTGGGGGGAGGAGGCAGGCAAACATCTTACCTACCATATGATAACTCAGGCCCCAGTTGTAAGTTTTTTAAAACTCTGAAGTCTTGCAGTGAGAAGTTTCCTCATGCAATAAAATGTAAAAAAAAAACTTGCTTCTAAACCCCAAAATAAAATCTTGATACAAAAAAACTATTTAGAAAAACATCAATGACCGGGCCCGGAGAGATAGCACAGCGGTGTTTGCCCTGCAAGCAGCCGATCCAGGACCAAAGGTGGTTGGTTCGAATCCCGGTGTCCCATATGCTCCCCCGTGCCTGCCAGGAGCTATTTCTGAGCAGACAGCCAGGAGTAACCCCTGACCAACGCCGGGTGTGGCCCAAAAAAGAAAAAAATCAATGAACCAGATGTAGTTAAACAATAAAGTATGCATTATACTGTGCCTGATTCCTGTCATTACTCCCAAAATGAAATAATCAAATAGAAAGGCCCCTACTATCTCCACCAATGCTTTTAAAAGAATCATGGAAGTACAAGGAAAAGTACCTTGTAGAAACCTCTTTGCTAATTCACCCTTTGAATTCAGACCACCAAAGTCATCTCTTTTCAGTAAGTTGAAAGCCAACATGAGAAATATTAATTTAAGAAAATCTTGTATTATACTTAGTAATTGACTAACTGAATTTTAACACTTAAATATTATTTAGAAGAAAGTTATGGTAACATTTTAAAAATAACTCTAAAATATAGGTAAAAACATTCTGAGCCAGAAAAAAAAATGTAATACAGTGAGGTGGCCTTGCTTTTCTGATACTAAATTGAGCTCAAATGTCCAACTAGTATGTGCTTCTGGAGGAAACAGTTATTATGAAGATATTTTTTAAAGTAGTGTTTTATCTCTTAAAAATGCTAGTTGCATCAATACAAAATTTATTTTATACTTATATATTTATTATGGCAAGCTGTGAAAATGTTTATAAAACTGCTTCTTAGAATAACATTTCTATCAGATGAAATTGACTACCCAGGATTAAAATTAATTTCTTTGTGGCCCAAGAAAGTAGTCAATGGGCTGGTGCACATTTTTAGATGAAGGAGGCCCAGGTTCGATCCTGGGCATTGCATGACTTTACAAGCAGTACTGCAAGCAACCTTGGAACACAAAAACAGAAGCAGCCTCGGTGTACTGCCAGCATCACAAGGTTCCCAGAGCCCACCAGGAGTGATTCCTGAGCACAGAGCTAGGAGTAACACTGGAACACCAGAAAATAAAAACAAACAAACTCAAAAAGTCAGAAGAACAAAATACTGTTACTAACTAGAAATAAAAATTTTAAAGACATTTTAACATTATTTTGGGCCATACCCAGTGGTGCTAAAGGATCACTACTGGCAATGCTTGGGAGGCCATGTGGTTGTGGAGAATGGTAGATCAAACCCAAGATCATATGGAAGATTACACCCAGGATAAGAGCATGCAAGTATCTTGTCCACAAAACTATCTTTCCAGTCCCAGGCACAAGTAATGAACAACCCACCAACGTTTTACCAATAGTCTGTCAGGTCTGTTCCACTCACTAATATAACCATTTTCATTCAATATTTTGCACTAACCTGAATGGGCATTTCATTTGATGTAAGGTTTCTTCAACTCAAAACCCCCTCTATCTATCCCCTTACATTATTTTAATATATTTGTAAAGGAGTTATGAATTTAAACATTTACTCCAAATTATGGGAGAAATATTCGAGGCATAGAATTTCTTGAACAATTTTAATTAGAAGAAAAAAATAACCTCCTTTCGGCCGAAGTAGGACATTTGACTTGCACACAGCTGACCCGGCAATGACCTGGGTTCAATCCTTGGCATCCCATATGGTCCCCTGAGCCTGCCAGGAGCGATTTCTGAGCTCAGGAGTAACCTCTGAGCACCACCTGGTGTGGCCCCAAACCCCATCACCAATAGAAAGAAAAAAGGAAAAGAAAAAAGAACCTCCTCCAGCTAAAGTGAGAGCCAGGCATGTTGAAGATTATTCAAAATGGGAATATTCTGGAGAGCCACGTGAGCAGGGAAAGGGAAAGAAAGAGATAAGGGACAGGAAAGAAAGAGAGTTTATTAGTAAGAAAGTGACAGAGGGAGAAAGACCAAAAGAGGGCAACGTGGAAAGCACTGAGCTCCTTATCATTGCTGAATTCAACCAACAGAAAGGCAAATTCAATTCCTAGTTTTTTTCTTTCAAGTACTCAGGTTTCAAAAGACATTTAAAGCTCTTGTTTTCATTCCTCCTATCAAATGTAACAGTATCCCCACTACACATGCTTCTTATTTCATTCATCTGTAAACCATTCTTGTCAACTCACAAACCAGGCCTAGTCAATCCCAAGGTCACTGCACACACATGCTTCTCCATTTAATAAGTTTGGGACACAACCTCAGTGCTATAAGATTTTTTTTTAGCTCTTTTAATGTGTCAGTCCAGACTTTTAATATCTTTCATCAAACTATTACTTATAATAGGTCTCACAAGACCCATAATACTTTAGCTTAAAGCCTGGCTCTCTAAATGTACATGTTATGACATTCTTTGTAGGCATTTATTGAAAATAGCAGCAAGGACATTTGTACTGACCAAATAAGCATTATCTTTGGTAATTCTGGTCGTATCCAAGAAAGGCGGTTTGGAGGTGACAGTAGGGGTGGTGAAGGAAGAAGGTTATGGAGAAAACAGGTATGCTTAAAATCATAAAGTACTTATCATGCACCCAAAAAATGCCTTAAAGCAATAGGCATGTAAAAATCAAGTAAAACCAATAAATGTTTATTATGCAATTAGGTAATGGTGAGTTGCCAATGTTACTGACAATATGAACGTTTTATAAAATAAACTTATTATTAGAGCTTAGTATACATTGGGTACAGAAAAGCTACAGAACCTTAATTACACAATACAATGTATTTGTATTGAATTGATAATAAAGCAGCCACTCAACAGTTTAAGAAGGTGAAAAATTAAGGGGCCAGAGAGATAGTATAAATGCAGTCTAGTATGCTTTTGGCTATAACATTATTTTGAATCCTAGCACTGCCAGATGGTGACCCCTAAAGACAGAGCCAGGAGAAAAACTTGAACACTATGGGGTATGGTCATATTCCAAAAAAGAAAAAGGAAAGAAAAGAAAGAAATGGAATATTACAAGCTTCTCCAAAGCCAGCCTCATAGTCATAACCAATACTATGCTCCCTAAAACTTGTCAGCCCAAAAGTAGCACAATTCAGGCCCGGAGAGATAGCATAGAGGTAAGGTGTTTGGTTCGAATCCCGGGATCCCATATGGTCCCCCGTGCCTGCCAGGAGCAATTTCTGAGCCTGGAGCCAGGAATAACCCCTGAGCACTGCCGGGTGTGACCCAAAAACCACACACAAAAAAAAAGTAACACAATTCTTTTAATGAACTTTATATTAATACAACTATGAAATATAATCATTTTTGGCCTGGAGCTCAAGCATTATACTTAAATATATATATATATATATAAATGTTTTATATTATATTATATATCCCAAACTAGGAACATTCTGTAACTCACTTATTTAACCACTATATTGTTGGAAAGTTTTAGAATACTGTGAATGATATTGCTATGAATGATTCTTATCCAAGTCATAGACTGTACTCACACATACAAATACATATCTCTAGGAGTAGAATAGCTGCATGAACAAATATGACTAACGTTACTGGCAGTTGTCCAAAGTGCTTACATAAATTTACAGCAGAGTGTTAGAATTTCAATTGTTCAATATTCCTGCCAATGTCTTACTGTCTTCCTTAATTTCTTAATTTCAGCCATCCTAGTGGGGATGTAGAGGAATGATATTGTGGTTTAATTGGAATTTCCTTAAGGAATGATGAAACCAGGCAATTTTCATGTTTATGACAGACTAGGTAGAGAGTCTCTGCTAAAATCATTTATCCACTTTATTTCTTAATACTTGGCTACCTTTTCTAAAGTGATTTAACAAAGTCCTTTATATAGTTGGGTAAATCTATTTAAAACAAACATATTATACCAAATGGAAAAACAAAGAACAGTCTAAACTAAAAGGTTAAAATTTTGAGATCGTACAGCAGAAAGTTGCTTGCCTCGCACTTGTATGACCTGGGTAGGATCCTTGAAACCCCCATGTGGTTCCCCAAGCACAAACACTTCCAGGAATCACTCCTAAAGACAGAACAAGGAACAATACTTAAGCACAAACAAATGTGGCTTAAAAAATAGTTGTACTGTATTATGTAGCACCTGATATTAGATGTTGTTCTATAGTGTTAAAAAGTTTAAAGCAGGGGCCAGAGCAGTGGCGCAGCAGTAGGGCATTTGCCTTGCACGTGGCTGACCTAGGACGGACCACGGTTCAGTTCTCTCCACCCCCCCAGTGTCCCATATGATTCCCCAAACCAGGAGCAATTTCAGAGTGCATACCCAGGAGTAGCCCCTGAGCATCACTGACTGTGGCCTCCCCCCCCCAAAAAAAAAGTCTGAAGCAGGGCAGGAACAATAGTGCAGTGGCAGGGGGTTTGCCGTGCACATGGCTGGGCCAGGACGGGCTTGGGTTCAATCCCCTGGTGTCCCCTGAGCCAGGAGCAATTTCTGAGCGCAGAGCCAGGAGGAATCCTTGAGCATCACTGGATGTGGCCCAAAAAACAAAAAAAGTTTGAAACAGAGGGCTGGAGTGATACTACAGTGGGTAGGACACTTGCCTTGCACACAACAGGCTGGGTTTAATCCCTGGAACTTCCCTGCAAGAATGATCCCTGAGCACAGAACCAGAAAGCTCTGAGCATCTCTGGGTGTGCCCCACCCAACCCAAAGTTTAAAGTCATTTCAGTCACTATTTTCTCAATAATACTATCAGATGCTAATGTTTACAATGATGTCTTTGCCTGTTCAGTTACAAGAAGTGGTATTATATAATACGTATATATTATATGAGTATATATTAATATGTGATATCATATATAATATAATTAATATGTGATTGATATATTAGATGTTATAATTGATTATATTTTATTTAATACAAAAAAGAATGTATTATATCTTTTAACACCTGATATAACAGAAAGAGAAACAAAAGCAATACTATATAAAATACATGACTGGGAAAAATAATTGAACGTACATAGGTGATATGACACATAGCAGGAGCCTAGAGAATCAAAACCAGTAAATTCAATTCAGAATAAGTCTTGACTCATGAATGAATGCTGAATATTTCTCCTAAAGCTCAAGTCTTTATAGGGCATGAAGAAGGTTGAAAAAAAATGAAGGTACATGACACAGCAGCAAAATTAATGATTTGCATGCAGAAGACCCAAGTCTAAAACCCAGCACCATTAAAATAATTTTAATAAATATTTTAATCAAAATGAAGGCAGATAATGGTGTACACTTAGATAGGCCTGCTTAATACTTTACATAACCTCACAATAATTCCACTTTGCAAAGTAGATCTTATCCTCAATTTTCTTATGGAGAAACTAATGCTTTAATTAATATATAGTAGTAATTAATAACATCAGCAGAATATGATTAAGAATTGAGTTATAGGGGCCGGGAAGGTGGCGCTAGAGGTAAGGTGTCTACCTTGCAAACGCTAGAGTAGGACGGACCGCGGTTCGATCCCCCAGCGTCCCATATGGTCCCCCCAAGCCAGGGGCGATTTCTGAGCACATAGCCAGGAGTAACCCCTGAGTGTCAAACGGGTGTGGCACAAAAACCAAAAAAAAAAGAATTGAGTTATGACTACTTCTTAAGATCTTTCAACTAAAGAGTCAACATTTCAGGGTCAGAGAAATAGATCACTCAACTAGAATGCATGCTCTTGATTCAATATCTAGTATTATATGATTCAATCACTGAGTATCATCAGTATTAGACCTGAGCATTACCAGGTGTGATCCAAAAAATTACTTATATTTCAAGAAAAAATTATTTTAAAATTTAATTGTAGGCCAGAAATATATTACCAAGGCTAAGACTTTTGCTTAACATGCAACTACACCACAATCTCATTCAAATTCCAGCACTAAATATGGTCCATGTGTACCATCCAGTGGGCTCCCTGAGCACAGAGTCAGGAGTAAGCCCTGACTATACTGGATATGATTCGTAAGTCCCGAGAGATAGTATGCAGTGGTCGGCAACCTTTTTTTTCAACTGAGCCAAATCTCGCTGAAACCACAATTGAAATTTATTTTGAGAGCCACACAGGGCACGCATTGACAGAGGCTAGGAGCAGAGTCCTGACTCCTGGAGCGGCCGCCCGGCACACAGAAGAGCCAAATTAAAAGTGTAAAGAGCCACAGTTTGAATACTGGCATCCCATATGTTCCCCCAAGCACCATTAAGAATAAGCTATGAGGGCTCGGAGAGATAGCATAGCGGCGTTTGCCTTGCAAGCAGCCGATCCAAAACCAAAGGTGGTTGGTTCAAATCCCGGTGTCCCATATGGTCCCCCATGCCTGCCAGGAACTATTTCTGAGCAGACAGCCAGGAGTGACCCCTGAGCACTTCCGGGTGTGGCCCCAAAAAAACAAAACAAAAAAAATAAAGAAAAAAAAATAAAGAATAAGCTATGAGCACAGATCCAGAAGTAAGCTAAGCCCTGAGCACTATAAGACATGACCTCCCAAACAAAATAATTAAGAAGAATTCATTTCTACCATGATTACACCTGAGAAGTTAAAAATAAAAACTACTTAATGGAACATTAAAAAACTTAAAGAATTCATATAGATATTGTTTGCCTTCTAATATAATGCTTTTCAAAAAAAGTGCTCAAATAACCAAGAGTCAAATTGTAAGTCAAACAAAAGTTTTAATAATCAACTACACTTCTAAAATGCCTTTATTTTAGAATGACATCATTAATCCTATAACAACTTTGGGTGAGGAGAAAAGACAGTAAAGGAACATTTATAGTAAGATATCCTGATTTCAGAAATGAGAATAGTGGTACACTTAAACATCAAAGAAGCACAGTAAATGTAACACAAGTTGATCTATTCCCAGTGCAATAGAAGTTTATTAAAATCCCTAATTATCTCCCACATTTTTAGAAACAATCTTTAACAAAATAGTTCTAGCATTTGGTACATGTTCATTAATTGTGTTCTTTGGCTTCATCATTAAACACAGCTTAAATCTAATGAGCATCTAATTGAGGTTAAAGAACCATCCTAATGATTTCCATCTTTATCTCAATCACATTAAGTTTAGAGACTACACAATGTGTATGTATAAATATATGCAAGTATGTTCACAGTGCACACATCAATCACATAAATTTTATGTGATTTCAAACTATGTTTCAAGCTGGAAAATAAACAAAATACTTAATATCTTAAATATATACATCTGTAAGAGTTGTGACCATTTCCTGTGGTCCTGTAACAAACCACCATAAATTTGATACCTTTATACAAAAAGGATTTACTCTCTTGCACAGTTCTAGAGTCCAGAGGCAGAAAATTCTTTCCACTAAGAAACTAAGGTGACAATAGGCTGCACTTCCCTCAGAGATGCTACAGGAGAAGGTTCCTTGCCCCTTTTAGTTTCTTATGGCTGTTGACATTCTTGTTAAAGAATGTGACTGCGTCATTCCAACCCATTCTTCTATCATTGTGCTGTTCTTTATGTGTCCAGCAAATCTCCCTCTCCTCCTTCTGATAAGGATATTTAAATAGCATTTAAGGAAATCCAGATAACCCATTAAAATATCATCTGAAGCTCCTTCATCATAGGAAGATTTTAATGTTAATTTTGAAAATAAGGGAACATTTAAGATTCTAGGAATTAGGACCTGGACATATACTTGGGCTACCATTCAGTTCACTATGGCTGCCTAATGCAAGACTGTTGAAGGCGATCATCAGTAAACATATCCAAGGACTTAGTACAAGAAAGATAAGAGTCGGATTTTCAAGCTGCACAGCATGACGAATGCAAGGTACACTGAGGTCCAAGGTCCAAAAGAAATCAAAGACTACCAGTGCCAAACTAAGATCTTGCTTACAATAAGCGTCTGGCACAGGATTATTGACTCTAGCTAAACATTAAATAACATGGGAAAAGTTTACATTTACTGATGGTAGGACCCCACCTGACTCTACTAAAATTAGAATCTGGTGTGCTGCCCAGATTTGTGGAGTTGTTTTTTGTTTTTGTTTTTGTTTTTGTCTTGTTTTGCTTGCTTCCTTGCCTGCTTTTCCTCAGGTGATTTGAGTGTGTAACTTTCTGGTTAAAAAAATATATTACCATTTCTAGCAGAAAAGACAAAATGAGATAGTGATTTTAATTGCATTGAGACTTTCTTTTGCTTGTTTTTATATTCAATTTAATGCACTTTTTCTCCTAAGAGAGAACTAATCCCTTTCATTATGTTTTTCAGCTCATCTGAAATATATTGAATCAGAATTTCTAAAGCTTTACCTTTATTAACATCTTTTTTGCCATGTCAGAATATTTGAGCAGGATGAACTTCCAAAAGCATAAAAATGAGTGTATAGTTGCACTGCAAGGAACATTAAGTCACTCCATTTGACACTACTAATAGAATCAAGATGCCCGGGGCCGGAGAGATAGCATGGAGATAAGGCGTTTGCCTTTCATGCAGAAGGTCATCGGTTCGAATCCCGGTGTCCCATATGGTCCCCCGTGCCTGCCGGGAGCAATTTCTGAGCATGGAGCCAGGAGTGGCCCCTGAGCACTGCCGGGTGTGACCAAAAAACCACAAAAAAAAAAAAAAAAAAAAAAAAAGAATCAAGATGCCCATTTTAGAAGAAGCTCATTAAAATATGTATTTTAGTTATACACTTTCTAACTTCATGTTGAGGTCAACTATTAAGGCATAGGAAATGGCAGTCAAGATTCAAAGATAATAAATCCAAGTTTCTATCACTCAGTCTAATGAAACCAAAGCTCTGGTCACTGATTCCTCCCCCTTCTTTCTGATAGTCTTTTACCCATTTCACAGATTATTTTTAGATTTTTCCACTAAAGAAAAGGGCAGAATACTTTTAAAAGTCTTATTCTGGGGCTGAAGAGACAGTACAGTGGGTAGGGCACTTTCTTAGATATGACTGACCTGAGTTTGATACCAATTACTCAATATGGTTCCTCAAGCACCACTAAAAAACCATCCCTGAAAACAGAGCCAGTAATAAATCCTGAGCATAGCTTTGTGGCCCAAAAATAAAATAACAAAAAAGTTATTAATTCCATTTTTAAACATATTTTAAATGCTTTTATGAGGCAAATAAATCCCCTCACCTTAAACTTTGGACATATAATAATATTACATTTGCTTAGAAAGAGTATAGTTGGTGGGACTAGGAGAGCATACCAAGCAATTTTCAATATCTACTCCTGGCTCTGTGCTCAGGGGTGAACCCTGGTAGTGCTCAGGGCACCAATATATGGTGCCTGCCATGGATCAAAACAGAGTCAGCCACGTTAAGAAAAGTGTCCAACCAGGACCAGAGCAATAATAAAGCAGGCAGGGCATAGACCTTACATCCCTGGCAAACCATGTAGTCCCTCAAACTTGTCAGGAGTAAGCCCTGAGTGAGCCAGGAGTAAACCCTGATCACAAGTCCAGTAACAAAACAGGAACAATAACAAAAGAATTGCCTTACACATTATACTATCTCTTTTTATCACAGCATATTTTAAGATAACAAAAAAAACTGATTTTTTGCTAATTCAAACTTATTTTTCAAATGATAAGTTCAGAAAATACTAAAACTATGAGATCTACATTTTTGTTGTTTTTCATTTTGTTTTTATTTAGAGGTTATACACTAATAGTGCTTAGTGTCTAGTTCCAGTTTTAGGGTACCATCCACAGTGCTGAGGGTCAAACCAAGATGTAAAGCTTACAGTAAACCCACTGAGCCGTATCTCTGGCTCCAGATCTCCATCAGTATGCTTATCATAACAGGGATAAAAGATTTCCAAGACGGGCCGGGCGGTGGCGCAAGAGGTAAGGTGCCTGCCTTACCTGCGCTGGCCTTGGACGGACCGCGGTTCGATCCCCCGGCGTCCCATATGGTCCCCCAAGCCAGGAGCAACTTCTGAGCGCATAACCAGGAGTAACCCCTGAGCGTTACCGGGTGTGGCCCAAAAACAAAAAAAAAAAAAAAAGATTTCCAAGACATGTTCCAATAAGAAACTGTGAAGACCACAAAATTTTAAACTTGAGATGTGATGTTTTTTTTTTTTTTTTTTGGTTTTTGGGCCACACCCGGTAACGCTCAGGGGTTACTCCTGGCTATGCGCTCAGAAGTCGCTCCTGGCTTGGGGGACCATATGGGACGCCGGGGGATCGAACCGCGGTCCGTCCAAGGCTAGCGCAGGCAAGGCAGGCACCTTACCTCTTGCGCCACCGCCCGGCCCCAAGATGTGATGTTTTTCTATGTAGCATGTTTTGTTTCTTTTTTAATCTATTAATTTTAAATCACCATGAGATACAGTTACAAAATCATTCGTGAGTGAATTTCAGTTATACAAGGTCCAACTCCCAGTGCATATTCCCTGTTACCAACGTCCCACGTTTGCTTCCTGACCTCCCTTCTGTCTACCTCAATGGAAGATATATCTCTATTTCTCTCTCTCCTCCTCACCTCCCAATTTTTGCTCTTTTACACACTGGTTTGCAATATGGTTACTGAAGGGGTATCATGCATATCATTTCACCTTTATTTAGCACCTAGTTCTTGTCCAGAGTGATCATTCCCAACTATTATTGGATATTATTTTATTTTTATATAATGAGACAAAATATATTCCCAAGGGGAAAATATTTCAAAGTCCCTTAGTAAATGTTCCCTCCAATTCATCTATCAAGTGTTTCAAAGTTGAAGTCAGGCTAAATGGTTGATTCTTGAATAAGATAAAAAGAAATTTATCTAACAACTGTCTTTCAAATTCTGAGAAATTTTCTTCAGAAATTCACACCTATTCTATTTGAATGGTCTCTGGTAAGCATCTTTTTAAAACAATTTGAAATATAAAGTCTTTCAGTTAGTCAAAATCACAAATCCTTATGAAAATTATTTATATATTTTAAATGAATTATGGAGTAACCTTCTTTTTACTCATACTGATTTTAAAGTATTTTTTATTGATTGAGGTTCTATAATGTACAATACTATTATTGCTGGTTTCCTATGCATAGAGTTCCAATACCACAACCATCATCAATGTACCTACTTCTCCCCCCACAAGGACCTCAATGACTCTTCCTCTCAAACCCCATCTGTCCACCAACTCAGTTGTGTGGAGCAGTTTCCCATTTTTCTTTACTCATACATCCCTTCAATAAAGTTCATTTTAATATCTTTAACTTGTGCCCTTAGATCCCTTTAGTTTTTCCCAAAAAAAGGATAAATTCAGGAGTAATCTCTGCTTGTTACCGCCATTCTATGACAGTTGTTTTCAAGTACATTTTCCATTCATCTAGGTTTTCATTTGATTTCTTTTTTTTAATCTTTTGTTGTTTTGTATTTGAAGTAGCACTGTTGCATCAAAAAGAAGATATTCTTTTTTGTTGAACATTGCCTGTCTTTATTGTAATCCTTTGACAAATACTGAAGAAGGTAAAGGTTCCTCTAATTTCATAGCTTTCTCATTAAGCAAGTTTCTCATTTCTGGTAACTTTCCCTACATTTTTCCCCTTTTCACTAGCAAATAAAATATATACCAGCTTCTAAAATATAAAAAGCATCCCACTAAATGTATTGTATCTCACATTTAAAAAACTATCACGTGCTTTAATAAAGAAATTATTAAACAAAAAAATTCTGCCTTTTTAAATATATGCAATTACAACATAGTAACTAACAAACTTTTAAGTCTTTGTGAAAAAATGGTTTGGAATCTACTTTCATATTCCCCATAAAATCTTTCAGTCATATTTGTGTTCACAAAAAAGCTAAAACACAAACAGCAATTAAAAAAAGTTTTAATTTTATACTAAATAAAATATTTATAAAACATCTGCTACTTGTTAATTATAGTGACAAAAAGTGCTGATCAAGATCTCACAAAAATGATCAAATTAATAACTAAGTTATTTTCCCATCTGTGTTTCAATTATATATTTGGTATTGATTCCTAAAAGAAAAACTTCAAAATTAAGATGAGGCCTTATCGGGGCAGGGTGGTGGCGCTAGAGGTAAAGGGCCTGCCTTGCCTGAGCTAGCCTTGGATGGACCGCGGTTCGATCCCCTGGCGACCCATATGGTCCCCCAAGCCAGGAGCAACTTCTGAGCGCATAGCCAGGAGTAACCCCTGAGCGTTACTGGGTGTGGCCCAAAAAAAAAAAAAGATGAGGCCTTATCAATAAACACGTAAGCTGTGAAATTAAGACATTTAAGTTTATAATGTAATCCTTAAATTCATCAATACCACCTCAATACATTTTTATTATTAAAAATAATGTTAAATATAGAAAAATATACATAAATTAAAATTACTCATAGGCAATAGGAAGTAATTACTGTTAGGTTTTATAAAACACACTTAAAATGCCACAAATATATATAAAGTAAAAAATTAACATAGCTGTCCTATATGATTTGGGTCTTTTTTTTTTTCATTTGTATCTTGAACTTTGACCAAATATCAAAAAAAATGTTATCATAATGACTAAAAAATAAAAAAACTAATACTGAGGGGCCAGAGTAACAATACAGCAGTTAGGGAACTTGCCTTACAAGCAGCCAACCTAGGTTCATTCCCCATCACCCAAAAATGGTCCCCCAAACCCTCCAGTAATGATCCCTGAGTCCAGAACCAGAAATCACCCCGAGAACTGCTATGTGTAGTAGTAGTAGTAGTAGTAGTAGTAGTAGTAGTAGTAGTAGTAGTAGTAGTAGTAATAACAATAATAATATTGAAAAATTCAACATCTACTATCCAAATTATTTTTTAAGGAAGAACTATTTAAAGTTTTCATGAAAACTTTTCCAGCATATCATTAAGAAGTTGTTACTGAGACAGAAACGGCCCATCACTCAAGAAACAAGACAAACTGTTTTGGCAATTAAGGAGGGGGGAAATCATGATAGAGGCATTTTTAGAGTTTAACACCAATGAAAATGTTTAGAAACATTCTTATTGACATAATGACATGTGTTTCCACCTGAGCTCTACATATTCAATACCACAGAACTTCAAGATAATTTGATTTTAAAATAGTCATGAAATGGTCAAATTATGTGAAAAGTGCTGAACTTTGGTACATTACCCTTCATTTTCATATTCTTTGTCCCACCTGGATAACTACTAGGTAAGTTTGAATTAAAAAACACACTGTGGGGCCCGGAGAGATAGCACAGCGGCGTTTGCCTTGCAAGCAGCCGATCCAGGACCAAAGGTGGTTGGTTCGAATCCCGGTGTCCCATATGGTCCCCCGTGCCTGCCAGGAGCTATTTCTGAGCAGACAGCCAGGAGTAACCCCTGAGCACAGCCGGGTGTGGCCCAAAAACCAAAAACCAAAACAACAACAACAACACTGTGATCTTAAGATTTCTTCCAATGAGCTTACCGAACCTGTAAGCACTCATAAAACTAGAGAATAAAGAACTGTTAGACGCTAAGGACACTCTAAACTACAAAACCAAATCTTACTGCTACGCTACATACACACTAGTCAAGATTCTCAGCAAAAGCAGCTAATCAGATCCATCCCAGAAAGTTCTAGTGCCAAAGAAACCAGAATCTGTAATGCCTTTTTAGACACATCAGACTTTTAATAGAAACCAAGAGAACGGGAGAAAATGCACATCCAAAGAAATCAATCATAAAGTAGTTGAGTATGAGAGACAAATAGTTACTCAAAGAAAACCACAGTCACTGGGCAGGAACAAACCCTAGAGAGGCACTTTCTAAAAGTGTGATAGGTACCTCATGGACCTCAGTGTCTTTAAGAAGACCAGAATGGCTGATCACAATAAGTATGGTCCAGGAGACCTGAGGGCTGGTCACTGGAAACGCCCCCCTCGTTCCCCACATCCTTACAGACATCATGTGTTCCAAAACTGTTTGATACTAGCAAATGTTAAAAACAGGCAGAAGTGGCAGACTGCCCATTGATATCTCCATAAGAATCATCCAAGCAAGGCATAAATTAGGCCCAAAGAGGTTGCCTTTTAATCCATCAACAGGCAGACAGGGGTATGTGATTCTATTACATGCTGGAGGTTTGTGGCAGTGAGAGTAAAAGGCCTCAAACTAACAGGACCTCCTGCACTTATTAAATATAAAACAGCTTTTAAAAGTCCATCACAGGTATATTTCTGACTGTAATTTTTAAAAAGGGATTTTTCCCCCTTAATGTAGTCAAGCAGGCAAAGAGCCAATCAACCCATTAGAAAAATCAAAGAGAAAGAAATCTATGCTTTGTCATTAAATCAGCCATGCAAAGAGCAATTGTACTAGCTTCTCTTTTATCTCCCTCAAGTTGGACAGCAGTAGACAAATGGCTAGCAGAATAGGTGAAAAAAAATGTATTGTAGTATCTCTCCTACAACTGGGGCAGAGTTCATGATTCTGGCTTATGTCATTTTCATGGGAATGAGCAAATATTCCTAATGAGGAGAGGGGAGGGGAGGAGAGAGAAGGATGGGAAGGGGAGGAGAAGGGAGGGGAGGGGGCGGGGAGGGAAGGGAAGGGAGGGAAGAGGAGGAGGAAGAGGCGGAGGAGGAGGAGAAAAGGCATGTTATGAGGAAAAGGTTGGGGGCTGTTGGTTTTTATAGTTCAGTCCCTGGACTGAACCTAGAATCTCATACATAAAGTGCTCAACCATTGAGCTACAATACCAGGCCCCAAGGAATATTACTGATTTTAGATTTTTGATAGCTGTCATTACTAGAAGCTTGCAAATTTATTAGTCAACCAATCCTTTTCAGAAAAAAATTAAAAATCACTCAGACCCAGTTGGGTCTGAAATCTACTTTTTTAGGGGTTTTGTCTGTTTGGGGACCATTCCCGGTGATGCTCGGGAGTTACTGTTGATTCTGCATTCAGAAATGACTCTTGGGTTGATATGCAAGGCAAATGTCCTACCCTCTGTATTATTGGTCTCACCTCTAGAAATCTATTTTAACAGAAAGGAAAGTAACCCCCAATTGTACTTAGGGCTACTCAGCACCCCTCCCTAGCCCAGAGGTGGGGGGATACTTTTGCCAACTCTAGGAAATAATAATTTAGGCTAAAAAGAATACAGTGGAGCTGGGAAGTAGGTCAAAGGACTGGAGCATGTAAGAGACTCAAAGTTCAAGCCCTGGAGCACCACACCAGAAGCTGGTCCTGAAACAAAACAAAACACACAAAAATACTATGATCTTATTAAACTTTCCCCAAATCCCCTTATATGTGATAATTTCATAAAGATTACTACGTGATATTAGATGCTAATTTTTATTTCCTTTTCGGTTTGAGGACCACACCTGGCAGGGCTCAGTACTTCTGGCTTAGTGCTCGGGGGTACATGAACTTTGTCTCCTCTATCTAAAACCTTGCATTCACTGAGCTCCAGCTCCTAGATGGTAAATTTTAAATGCCATATTCCCATGGTTCTTTTTGAAAGTCTTATGAGCTAAATGGAGGCACTTAGCTTAGAAGAAAAATTAATGTGAAGGGAAGTTAATACAATAGAAAGACAAGAGGTTTACTTCCTGTTTTCATTTTAATCAAAATTCCTACAATTTAAATTTGCTCTTGAAAGCTGGCAAACCTTTTGTAGACAGATCTCTTTTGTTTTCTTTTAATAAAATCAGCTATATGGACATTTCTGTTATTAGTAAATTATGGCAAATTATCCAGCCAAGGCTATTTCTTTTCAGTACTAGTACATTACTCCTCCTGCAGGTAGTGACTGTTTAACTAGAAAAACAAAAACATTGCCAACAGGCACATACTGTGCAGAAAATATAAGTGCTACATTTACAGACAGGGAAAGCTTTGTAGAACACCTAAGATTGGCAATCCAAATAAAGAACAAATGTCTGGTTCTTCCCTTGTAACTAGGGTTTCAGCCATATAAACATCCAAGAACATGAAACATAGGTGTACTACACTGACAGCAATAAATGAGAAGTTGGTTCTAAGTAGCCATTAATTAAAGTCATATAAGAGGTATTCAATATATGCATTCACATTCATTTACCTTTCATGTAACTACAAATATTATAAATACTACACATCCCAAATGGCTTAGAAAGGGGTTAGGGAGACAAACAAAAAACAGCAGGCTGAAAAGAAATAGTATTGAAAAGTAAAGGCAATTGCCTGGCATGGAGTAGACTCCAGTTCTATCTCCAGCACTTTCCAGTCCCCTGAGCAGAACCAAGAAAAGTTCCAGAACACGCCCCAATTCCCCCTGAAAAAACTAAAACTAAGGAATAAATTTAGGACTCAAGAGAAAGTATAATTGGGTACTTGCCTTGCAATCAACCCAAATTCAATTCCCAACATATGGTCCCCACAAAGCACCACCAGGCCTCATTCCTAAGAAGAGTCAGGGATGGCCGTTGAGTACTGTCAAGTGTGTCCCAAGGCTCCTCCCTCACTCTCCAGCAAAAAAGAAAGTCATTAAACATTATTACAACTAAAATACATTCATTCAGTGTATACCATCAAAGAGGACTGGGTATCATACACAGCGTGGCTCCCTGATGCATAAGGTATACACCACAAGCACTAATATCCCATTTTCCTGGGGTAAGGGTGAGCTAATTTTCAACGGAAGTGAAGAATCATAAAAATATGTGTATTATATTTCTCTTAGATAAAAATGGTATTTAAGAGTATTTTCTTTTAATGTAAAAAGTGTACTTCCTTCTCTATAATTATTTATTATTCAAAGATATCTTCAACCATAAGCTATAATACATGGTTATCCTAATAAAATAGTACTTAATATTTTTAATCATTTATAGATTTTAGGAAACTGGCTCAAAGGACCAGGATACTTGCTTTGTATACAAAGTTTTGGGTTTGATCCATGAAACAATACTGTCCTCTGAACATCTCCAGATGTGGCCCCCAAATAATACCACACATATCAATTTGTAGCTTTTTAAGAAAGGAAGGTTGAGGGAGTCTTTGTACTTGACACTTGACATTAAACAAATCCTTAGTTCCAATATGAACTTTGGTGTATATATTTTTCAACTTTTGGAATATAAAAATATAAAAGCTATATAAGTTATGTTATTAAAACACTAAGAAAATGAAATTTAAAAGCTCTGTCATTACATTTATAAACTTCTGATCTTTCAAATGATTAACTGCTATGTGAAAATGAAGTCTAAGCTGCAAAATTTATTCAACAGACAAGGGATATTATAAATGATGCAATATCAAAGCATCCTCATGGTTTATACTGTTCAAATATATTAATCTTCATTTACCCTAGGTTTTATACATACATCATAAAACTATTTATAAACCCGAAGACATGATAAACTATATGGTAGCATCTGTAAAATATTTTAACATTAATGCTATGTTCATATAATCATTAAAAGATTTAGAAACTGCCCTTCACCTATGAAAGTATAAACTGCTATCATACTCTCTAAATTATTTATTCCCCTTATTATCGGTTTGTGGGCTTCAGTACTATCCCCAAGCTCTGAGGCTGTGCTCAGTGGAGCTCAGTGGACTATGTGGTGCTAGAGATCAAACCCAGCAAAACATGAGCTCTTCCCATTGAGCTCTCTCTCTCTGCCTCCTCCAAACTTCTTTTTGGTTCCTCTACATTTTTTAAGGGCAAAAACCAGAGTGCTAATACAGCTGGTAGGGCTTTTGCCTTTCATGTATTCAACTTGGATTCAATCCTGAGTCTCCCAAATTCTCCCAGGAGTGATCCTTGAGCACAGAACCTTGAGCACAATTGGGTGTGGCCTAAAAATTAATATATTTTAGGACAGAAATCATAGGATGCTCATCTGTTTATAATTTGTGATAGAGCTAGAAAATCTAGCCATCTCAAACCCAAGAATGTATCCAGTGTAGTGGTTTTCATTTGGGGGGGGGTGGATGTATATACCCAGAAGTGTTCAAGGTTTACACCTAGCTCTGCACTCAAGGACTACTCCTGTCAAGACTCAAGAAATCATAAATGGTGCCAGGATCAGCCACATGCAAGACAAGAGTCCTACTCACTATACTATTTCTCCAGTCTAAGTCTTTGTTCTTTATATTTAAAATATCACACTGCACTTACTATAATGCTGGCACATACATAATCCACCTAGCTGTCAAGAATAGCTGTGAGGGAGTTTCTGAATTTATTTAATTATAGAGTTGAGGAAGCTGAACAGAGAATGAATCCTTTAACCGATACTTAGATCTAAGCAAGCTATATAGCTAATATTCAAATGCAGCAATCAAGCATCAGAATCTTAGCAGATGTTGTTGCTTTTGGGGTCACACACAGTGGTGCTCAGGGGGCCATTCCTCACACTGTTCAAAGCACCAGGCAGTGCCAAGAATGATATCCTAGGTCCCCTCAACCATAGCATGTACTTTAGTCATTTGAGCTGGGAATTCCACATAGAGCTGAGGATGAAAACCAGGGATATCCCACTCTTTGTACCATCTACCCAGCCCACTTTTAACTGTTTATCTATGTTGCCAGACTATGCCTTTAATCTAGAGACATGAGTAAAACCTTCTTCATTGTCTTCCAATTTGCATCTTAAGGTCAAGAAAACTTCAGGTGACAAACATTCCTAACTAAATTCACACCATCCACCAGCCTTTTGGAGTAAGCAAATCCATAATAACCAAGTTGTTCCAAACAAGCTTTAAAAAAGTGAAGCAAGAAGATATTCTCTAGGAAAGAGGTATTGCACACAAACTTGTTGATAATAAAGAATTAAAAGTTGACAATCATTTTCTAAACATCCCAGTTAGATGCCCTAAAGTATAAATAAAACCAATGCTTTGTAAAAATTAGCACAACTGAGTCAGAAAGAGTGGGTTAAGTAAAATTGCTTTGTTGACTGATATTCCTTATATCTCAACAGCACAAGATTCCCTGGTAACAACTTGGGAGCCCTGAGCCAGAAGTAACCTCTGAGCAGTGCCAGGTATGGGTCCTTATACCCTCCCACCCCAATAATTAGAATTAATGTGTAATCAAAACACTGGAAAAAAACTGTGATACTAACATAAATACAGACACATATAGTCACATGCTAACCAACAGAATAAGGAAGAATCCAGAAATAAAAGAGAGATGCATATTAAACTGGCATGCCACACATATACTTACAGTGAATGGATTTTAATTATAATAATTAATCCTTGGAAACTCAGAAGGTAAAATATGCTTACCCTAATTAGGTGAAACTGTCCTAATATGCATTTTAAAGGGTTCTCTCAAGAACAGTATCAAAAAAAGTCATCCCCTACCCCAGGTATAAACTTTCCTGAGGGCTTTAGGCAGCAGAATGATTCAAGGACAGCACAGAGCTACAAAGGGAGCAACTAGTCACCTGAATGCTCTTGAGCATTGCTCAGGGATGACACTGTTAAGAGTGAACTTCAGTGAGCTTCAATGGACCAACATTTTGCTCAATAGTTGTTTTGAAATTTTTTTAACTGTAAAATCAAACAAGTACATGAATACTGCCATCACATAAGACAAACACCTAATAAATTAGAAAAGGTTCCCTGGAAACTTCAAAAAGAAAAGTAAAGACAAAGAGCTAGTTTATATATGTGTGTATGCATATATGTATATATACACGTGTATATATACATATATACATATATGGACCAAGACATAATTCAGCAGACTTGCTTTCCCTAGAAAAAAATAATCTCTGATATGAGCTCAACATGGTTTAAAACTCTTTAGTAACTACTAGGAATAAACTAAACAAAAATGTTGCTTACTCTGTGCCAGTAATACATGTGTACACTATCTAGCTATGAATATCTACTTCTACCATTTAAACTAAATAATACTGTATAATAATGATAGAACTATTTTAAGAAGAAAAGTAGTTATTGAGCTATGGCCCTAATGTATCAAAAGAACAGGTAAGACTGAAACCCAGTCAGTTTTCATACAGCATGTTAAAACTGCTTCGATGTACAACCACATCTACTGAATTTATCTGAACTGGTTTAAGAATCTAAGATAACTATTTGAGTTTCTAACCCTCCCCAAAATACATAGAAATCGATGAAAGCTTCTTCTTAAACTTACCTACCAAAGACTTCCACTGGGACTGTCACTGCTTCTAGCACATACAAAGAGGAAATCTGGATTCATCCAGTTGGCAGTAAAACCAAATTGGAGAATTACTACTCTCTGCCCTTCCCGCGTCTGAAAGATTTCATACTGATGATCCCAACTAAAACACCATGACTCACAAAATCTATTAACCTGGTGTACGTTCCCAATACTGCCAACTCCAAGACACTACTTTCAGTAATGGGGGCATGGAAGCATGGATAAAAATATCACCTATAATTTAAAAACAATTACACAAGACCACTTGAGATTACAGGTTCAATTCCATATATCAGGGTGGATAATGAATTACCAACTGTCAAATCCAAGTTTCTATAATTTTTTTTTGTTTTTTTTGTTTTTTGGATCACACCCAGAAGCACTCAGGGATTACTCTTGGCTCTATGCTCAGAAATCACTCCTGGCAGGCTCAGGGGACCATATGGAATGCCGGGATTCGAACCACCGTCCTTCTGCATGCAAGGCAAATGCCTTACCTCCATGCTATCACTCCGGCCCCCAGTTTCTATAATTTTTATAGCTTTTGATTTTAAGCCATACTTGATGGGGCTTGGAATTAAATCTAAACCATTAACATGCAATCAGTGCAGTGAGCTAGCTCTCTGGCTTTACTAATTCAAGTTTTACTATGCTTACTCCCCAAGCACAAAGTGCACCTTAATGAGGTGGCTTATAAATAATGATAAAGTTCCTAACATCAGAAGAGTAATGAGTAACTGTATATTCATTTTTTTGGATTGTAAAAATATTTTAGGTTTCTAATATTTTATATTATTAAATTAACAGTGAGATACAGAGTTTAAAGGTTACTGATAGTTGAATTTTGGTCATACAATGTTCCAACACCCATCCCTGCACCAGAGTTCCTTTCCTAACAACTATTTCCCCAGTTACTTTCCTGTCATCCCTCATTTCCCCATCTCTCTTCTCCCCTCTCTCATCATCACTATGATTTGCGATGAATTTCATTTAGCTTCCTTTCAATTCCCAGAACACTTCTCCAGAATAATTATTTTCCAACTATTATTGTCATAGTGGCATTTTCTCTGCCTTAACTGCACTTCTGACCCATCATTTCTATTGTTTTTGGATTCTTTGATACAATGACCAAAATACAAAGACCCACAGAATGGGAGAAATTATTCATCCATTTTCATCTGATAAGGAATTAATATATAAGATATATAAAGCATTGGAAGAGCTTAACAAGAATTTAATCAAAAAATGGGAAGAACAAATAAAAAAATCTTCCTCAAAGAAGAAATACAGATGGCCAAAAGAAGCATCAAAAATTCTCCACAGTGTTATTCATCATGGAGGTGCAAATCAAAACAACAATGCATTATCAGCTCATACCACAGAGGCTGAAACAAGAACAGCCAATCATGGCATGGATACCGGGAGAAAGGATTCTTCATTCACTGCTGGTAGGATTGTTGACTGGTCCAGTCTTTTTGAAATTAATATGGTTAATATTAAATAAATAATATTTATTTATAAAATAAATATTTAAATAAAAAAACAACTAGAAATTGAGCTTCTATTTGACCCAGCAATACCACTCTTGGAAATATACCCGATGGGCCCAAAATGCAATGTAAAAAGGCATCTACATAAATTGCAGACTATTCACAATAGCCAGAACCCAGAAATAAAGCCAAGTGCCCAAGAACAGATGACTTTATAAGAGACTGTGGTACATCTACACTAATGGAATACTATGCTGCTATTAGGAAAAATGAAGTCATTGAATTTTCTTATACGTGGACAGATATGAAGAGTATCATGCTGAGTGAAATGAGTGTGAGAAGGAGGACAGACGTAGAACGATAGCATTCATCTTCAGGACAAAAAAATATATGCTTGTTCTTTTTTAATGCTGTTGTTCTGTGGGGATGAGTGTTGGGCCACATCTAGCAGTGCTCAAGGGACCATACAGTACTGGGAATCTAACTTGGATCTCCCACATGCCAAAGAAAGTGCTCAGTCTTTGTGTTCTCTCTGACCCCAACTCCTGCTTGTCTGTGTTACATAACTCCCTTTTCTTTCATTTAGAATTCTCTACATATAATATGTGTAAAGTCTTTTTCTAAATGACTAATTTGTTTTTAAAAAAAAAAAGAAAATCTAATAAGTAAAAAAGAACAGAGAAGGGTGAAGATGGAAAAATGACTACAGTGCATGCAGAAGCCCCCAAGAATAACATTTTTAGTAATATCTAAGGCTTAGAGTTTCTTAAACCTGTGTTACTTGCAACCCCTTTTTCCTTAGAAATCTTTACAAAACCCTGATTATAGAAGGATATAAGATATCAAATATTTACTTAGAAATTAAAATAATCTGGGGCTTTTCAGGTGATGGTCACAAGCAGCGATGCTCAAGGTTTACTCCTGACTCTACTCTTGATAGGCTCAGGAGACCAAATGAGGTATTGGGAATAGAATCCAGGTAGCCTCGTCCAACACAAGTCCCTTACCAGCTATACGAACCTTCTATGAACCCCCAAAACAATTTAAATTCCATGATCCCACATGTGGTCACAACCCATCACTTAAGATCTCCCATCCTCCTATACTTGGTAACTGACTGAGCTGCCTGTTGCTTATGTAACTCTCAGCCCATATTCTACAAAGCACTCAGCCCACTTACCCACCCTCAGCCCTCCACCAACTAAAATGTTACTTCCATTTTCCAAATTTTATTCAGAAAATCATTACATAAAATTACATTCTCTGGAAGACATCCAGGAGAAATATCTTCTAAATAAAGAAATCTTTCAAACATTTTGAGTCTTATAGTCATGAATTTAACAACCAGCCTTCCTTCCACATGACAGTTTCCAATTGGAAAACAAACACAAAGCAACTCCTAAGATTGAAAGTGCTAAAATTTCAGAATTAGAAAGTAATTTGATCACTGACCAAGATGAATTTCTAACTATAGTTCTTAGCAAAGAGTTAATTACATTACTTTCAGAAATTCCCCGTGATAGTAAGATCTATTTATCTAAAGGCCCCAAAACACCGAAAGGAAGGAAACCACATGATTTGGTTTTTACAGTCACTATTTTTGACACAATTATTTTATTGAACATGAATATCACACTTATAGACATGTGATATTATCTAAAAGTTTGCAACAGTAGTTTATCTAACCTGAAATTAATGTTAATCATTGAGTATATATTTGATTCCCATTCACTTGTGTGTACATTCAAACATACAAACCTACTCTGATAAAAGTCAACAATTACACTTGCTTCTCTCTGTCGGTTGCCAAGTCATCAGGTCTGCCCACTAAGATCCACTAATGACTATAATGTTTATGGATTACTTATTTCTCAGGGTATTTTTCCTGACAATTCTAACCACTTTCCTTTCATAGAACTGTGTTCAATTCTCAGAAGCATACTGTGGGGAGAAGTGTGAGTAACAGAATCAAAGGTATTTTAAGAGTTTACTATATTACCAGGAGCCTTGTTTGCAAAGAACTTTACAAACATCCAAGCCTTCTTTACAATATTCTAGGAAAAGGAAGCACTCAATCCTATTTAACATAGAAGTAGAGTGCAGTAAATTGTACAAGACTACCAAGAAGATCTAAGATAGACCCAAGTGTCATGTAGAAGGTGATTCCTTATAGACTATTATCCTTTAATTTCCTAAACCCCCAAATTACTCAGAATTGGCAGTGGGTAGAGGGGACCATTCCTGGTTGTGCTGAGAGATTACTCTTGGCTCTGTGCTCAAAGATCACTCTCGCTGGGCTCAGAGGACCATATGGGATGCTAGGAATTAAACCTGGGTAAGCTGCATGCAAGGCAAGTGCCCTACCAAATGTACTCTCTCTCTCCAGCCCCTCAAATTCCTTTAAAAAAATAACTTGCACAATTAATAAAAAAAAAAAAACCAAAAAACAGAGAAACTTTTACATTGAAACTGCCTCATACTACCACTAGCAACAAAATACTACCTGCTAAGACATCAGTGCCAGTTTCTAGGTAGACTTAAAAAAAAAAAAAAGCTTTGGGCATATGTGCTCCCTGGCCCAGGTGGTGATGCAGCACGGCACACGTCATTTGCATCTCTCTCTTGAGGCATGTACTTTCATATTTTTCTATTATCATTCTAGGTTATATACTGGGGTTCTCTCTACCTTTGGAGAAGCACATTCTCTATTGAGTACATTATTTTCTTTCTTATCTTCTTCTACCCCTTCCCAGAGTTTCCAAATATATACAACTTATTTTTATTTGAGTGAAATATGTCAGATGGAGAGAGATAGACACAGAATAGTCTCACTCATCTATGGGTTTTAAGAAAAATAAAGACACTATTTTAATAAGGCCAGAGACTATAGAGTTAAGGGCCGGAAGAACCAGCTCACAATTTGAAGCTCACCACAAAGAGTGGTGAATGCTGTTAGGGAAATAACTACACTAACAACTAGCAGGACAATGTTAAAGAATGAGAGAAGTAGAATGCCTGTCTTGAATACAGGCAGGGGTGGGGCAGGCACTGGTGAAGGGGGGTATTCTGTTTATGACTGAAACCCAACTACAATCATGCTTGTAATCATGGTGTTTAAATAAAGATTTTATGTGTTAAAAAATAAAATAAAAAATCTTTTTCAGAACGAAAGAGATGAGAATAGAATAGAATCTATAAACTCAGTAATTGATTCAATTAAGAACAAGTTTTGTGCTTCTGATATTTTTATAAGGTGTTTTTATAAGTACCTTGGTACTCTATAAATAAAATATTTGTGTATATGTTCATTGCAATGTAATTGTTATCCAAAATAAACCTTATATTTACACAAAAAACCAGTCTAGTAGTAAGTTTAAGAACTAAAATGCCTTACTACATTAGATATAAGATCCCACAAAGAATCTACTATATAAATTCACCTAATATCGCATATCATAAAAACACATTCAGACTGGGCCAGGAGCTAGTACAGGAGATAAGGAACTTCCTTTGTATACAGCTGACCTGGGTTCAATCCCTAGTATCCCAAATGGTCCAACCAGGATCCCTGAGCCAGGAGTAAGCAGCGAGCATAACCTCACCAGGATGAGTCGCAGAAAAATAAATTAGTCCAAATATTCTTATAGGACAGTTTAAAAACTGACTAGACAGAAAAGGAGAAGAACTTTATTTTTTGGGGGGTGGGGGTTTTGGGTCATACCCGGTGGTGCTCAGGAGATACTTCTGGCTCTACTCTCAGAAGTGACTCCTGGCAGGCTCAGGGGACCATATGGGATGTCAAAATTCAATCCAGGGTCCATCCTGTGTTGGCTACGTGCAAGGCAAAAAAGCCTTATCCAACCCACTCCAGCCCCAAGAGAGGAACTTTTTAAGTTTAAAAAAAAAATTTTTTTTTTACTTAGAGAAATGTGTATGTGTGTAAGGAGAGAAATAGGAAGAAACATACATGTTCAAGAATGAGCACAGGCTTTTTCAGAAGAATAAAAAAAAGAATGGCCAAAAATAGTAATTTTTTATTGAAACAAAAATTGAAGCACACACCCAAATATTTTATCTAATAAAGGCATTCTTTGTATTGAAAGTATCATAATAAAAGTAAATAAAGAGTATTTGAAAATCTGATCTTTTATTATGAGCGATGGGTATTTTTTTTCCTCATCTCTAGAGGTTATAATGCAGATGTCATACTTTGTCTTCAGGTCACACTTTTACACTTTAAATTCATGAATCTTAGGGTAATTTTACATGCAACCTAACATGAAAAAGCCATCATTCTCAACAACAAGAAAGGGATTTCCTGAAGAAAACAGAAAACCTGCTGATTATTTTCCAATTTTTTTCTTTTACAATTTTTTTTACAATTTACAATTTGTTTTACAATTTTTGTACAAATTTTTTTTACAACTTTCTACAATTTTTTTTTTTTTTTTTGGTTTTGTGGTCACACCCAGTGGCACTATGGATTGCTTCTGGCTCTGCAATCATTAATCACTCTTGGCTGGCTTGGGGGACCAGGCCAGGACTGAACCCAGATTGGCTGCATTCAAAACCCAGATATACAGCCTCCTTATAAAAAATCTTTTTAACAATTTACATTCAAGGGCTAGAAAGATAGTACAATGGGTAAGGCACATGCACAGTCAACTTTGATTCTAGTCCTCTGAGAACCACCAGGAGTAATCTTTGAGTGGAGGAATAAGCCCTGAGCACCAACCAACTAAAGAAAATTATGTTCATACCTAAAAGGAGAACACAGTCCTTGAGTCAGAACATACCTCATCACAACAGAAGATGGTTGCATACCCTTTGCCAGGCATAAAATTCCAGACTTCGAGCAAAGAATCCCTCCACTCATAGAGCTCACCAATTCAGCTGAGCTCAATTCACCCATAAAATTCAGCAGAGTATATTTAACACTTACTGCATTAGCCTCCACACTCAGCAGGAATATTTATTCACCACACAGTATCCTATTTGTGTACTCTCACTATTAAAGATTAATGTTATATCAAATGTGAAAATACATGACCTTTTAACTTTTTTAATTTGGGGGGGGGGTCCATACCTGGTAGTACTCTGTTTCCAGTTCATTGCTTGAGGGCTGCCCTCTGCAGTACTCAGGGATCCAGGAATTGAATCAGGGACTCTTGACTGAACATCATAAGCCTTTTGACCTATCTTCCAATCCAACTACTTGACCTTCAAACACTCTTAAAGGTCTTGATGGCAAGAAACAGAGTTTGAACATGTAACTAACATTTTAGAACTACATGAAACACTTTCTTAGCTTGTAGAGACAGAAAACAGCTATTTTTTAAATTTACAAGACACAAAAAACAGATATTTACAACACTTCTAGCAAAAGAAAATACCCCCAGAATACTCAATACTAATTCCTGGAAATGTATTACAAATATCACAGTATCTCTACATCAAGTGTGTCTCTTCAGAGAAAAGCAAATTAATCAGAATGGTCCAGTAGCTTTCCATATACCCTTGTGAGTGACAACTAATTCCTTCCACGTAAAACTTTTTCCTCTTCCTCTTTGTCCAGTTCCAAATACTATTTGTTCAAACTGAAAAAACTTCACATTTATAACTTTGTTTTTGGAAGCAAAATCGTTTTTTATTGAATGAAACTTAGAAGACTTGAGGTCAGAGAAAGAGAGGAAGAATATATTCAAGAGAGAACACAGGTTCTCCAGAGTGAGAAACACAAAGAGAGAGATAAGAAAAAGGGTTTATTTTCAAGAGAGAACAAAAATTTGAAAAGCAAGCATACATTTCTGACTAGGGGAGGAGGCTTTGGGGCATTTCTGACTTTTAGCTGTCAACGTACTTTCTGCATAGTATTTTTCATATTATCCCTCATTAAAAGGAATACTAATTATTTCAATCAGACTAACTTCCCTCCTCACCCCAAAAACTTACTTTCCTGTACAGTAAGCACTGCTGTTATTTCACATTCAGAAAGGGAAAAAGTGGAGCCAGAGAGATAGTAGAATGGGTAAGGCATTTTCCTTGAATGGCGCATGACCCCAAGTCAATCATCATGACATCCAATATGTTGCCCCCAACCATTAATAGGATTAATTCCAGAGTACAGAGTAATCCTTGAGCATTGCTGGATGCAGACCCACCCCCAATTAAAAAAAAAAGAGAGGAAAACCTTAATACACAATTTTACAGTGAGGATTCCATAACCTGCAGAGCTTAGGGATCACTCCCAGAGGAGATTGGGGAAATTTCTAATGCCAAGGAATTGAATCCTGGCCTCCCCCATGCAAAGAACATGATGCAGCCCTTTGAGCTAACCACCAGCTACATGCTACATAGCTTTTAACATTTTTGTTTCCTAGTGTTTAAGAAAAATCACAGACATAAAATATGAACTAATACAAGTTGATGTTAATACTTGAGAAAGTATTTCTCTCAAGTTTTTAAATAGGGAAAATAAGTTTTAACAATAATTATAAAAACACGGGGCCGGAAAGGTGGTGCTAGAGGTAAGGTGTCTGCCTTGCAAGCGCTAGCGTAGGACGGATCGTGGTTCGATCTCCCGGCATCCCATATGGCCCCCCAAGCCAGGAGTGATTTCTGAGCACATAGCCAGGAATAACCCCTGAGCGTCAAACAGGTGTGGCCCAAAAAAACAAAAATAAAAATAATAATAAAAACTGAGTTCTTTGGGGCTGAAGTGACAGCACAGTGGGTAGGGCGTTTGCCTTAGATGTGACTAGCCCAGGTTCAATCCCTGGCAACCCCTATGATTCCCTGAGCCTGCCAGGAGTAATTTCTGAGCGCTAGGCCCAGAGTGCCACTGGGTTTGGCCCAAAAGCAAACAACAACAGCAACAACAACAAAAAAAAATGAGTTCCAAATTCAAGTTCCTGGCCCTCAAAAAACTTACTTTAAAATATACCTAACACTAAACTTGGGTAATATGATCAAAATATATTAGCAATAGCAACAGAGAAGAACACCAGAAGCATTTCTGATTGATTAAATATCCTAACTGAAACTCCCAATAGACTAGCAATGCAAAGTTAATGGATTGGTAACAAATTTCTGTTTTACTTCTTCTCACATAAAAGGATACCTATGTTCTCTCTGTAAGATGTACAGGTAAAGAATATATAAGATACTAAGTAACTCTCCCATAGAAATATAATGACCAGAAAGCATTTTGCTTGGCCCAAGTTGAGTTTTTTTGATAGGTTTGGGTAGAGAAATTTTAGTGATTTATACAGTTAATAAAAATTAACATAATTGGGGCTGGAGTGATAGCACAGCTGTAGGACATTTGCCCTGCACATGTCCAACAAAGGAAAGAGCCCAGTTCGATTCCCAGAATCTCATATGGTCCCGGAACCTGCCAGAAGAGATTTAAGAGCACAGAGCCAGGAGTAATCTCTGAGTGTCGCAGGATGTGACCCCGCCCCCAAATTGATATAATATATTCTCTTGTTAACCAATGAAATGATAGTGAAAAAGTACTACTTTTTTAAATATAAAAGCAAATGTTTTGCACATATTCAATGAAATGGAACATTCTAAATTCCTATCTGCCCAATCAACAGTGGAAAGAGAATTTAAAAGTGGAAGAAAAAAAATCACTTTAATCTGGGAAAACTCTGGCTCCCCTTTAAAGTGGATGATGAAGAACTGGCATCATAGAGCACTTGCCTTGCATACTGCCAACCTTGGTTCAATTCCACCACCACCCCCCATCCCATATGGTACCAGAATACCACCAGGAGTGATCTCTGAGTGTAAAGTCAGGAGTAAGCCCTGAGTAGCTGAATACTGCCAGGTAAAGCCCACCCCAACCCCAAAACAAACAAACAAAAAATACCACCAAAACATAAAATAAACTAGATGATTAAGCAACAAAATCCACTTTTGAACTCCAATCAGTGGACCAGAATTAAACTGCAGTACTGGAGTCACCTTAAACTCTACTTGATACACAGTTTTTGCTCCATCAACAGCAAGCTCAAACCCACATCTGTTGAAATAGTTGCTTCACATTTTTGTTGTCAAGTTCACAGAGTTGGAAGGAAGAGACAAAATGTGTATGCATACATAAACATGTGCATACTCACACACATACACTCATATCCTCCTTGAGAGATGGCTAATGAAACAATCGTAAAGCCCCAAGGAAACTCAGTCATCAATTTGACTTAGACAATATTAGTAAGTAATAATACTAGTAAGCTATTATATATAGTTAGCAAAAATCGATCCTGGCTTTTGCGCATGGTCTCTACCTTGCTGTTTCAAAGACTTAATAAATAAATAAATAAATAAATAAATAAATAAATAAATAAATAAATAAATAAATAAATAAATAAAAGCAACCAGCAACAATTTACAAGGAGAAAGTAAAGGAGAGGATAAAATCTGGAGAAGGAAAAACTATGAAGAACCACAATTGGGTCCAAAAGGCTAATTTTCTTCATTTCATTTTTGACATCAAAAAAGAAGAGCTAGGAAGGTAGAAAAGAGGTCTGGAGGGGGCTAGAAAGATATCCCAGTGGTAGGACGCTTCCCTTGCATGCGGCCGACCTGGGAGGGACCTGATTCAACTCCTGGCATTCCATATGGTCCCCCAGCCTACCAGAGGCCATTTCTGAGCACAGAACCAGGAGTGACCCTGAGTGCCGCTAGGTGTGGCCCAAAAACCAATCAATCAATCAATAAAGTTAATAAAAAAAAAAAGAAGTCTGAAGCACATGTTTTGCATGAGTGGTCTCCAAACCCCAGGGAGACACTCCTGGGCATGAGACTGGGAACAGCTTAAAAAGACAAGATATGGAGAATTATTGGGGAATATGGGTAAACAGTTCAGGGTGGGGGAGGGAGAGAGAGAGAGAGAGAGAGAGAGAGAGAGAGAGAGAGAGAGAGAGAGAGAGAGAGAGAATACACTCTACTTTTTAAATAGAGGTTAATATGGATATCACTGCCTGCTCCTTCCAATTATTCTGACCTACAGCTGGCTCCCAAAAGAAAAAACTACAGGAAGGAAGCCAAAGAGAGGACAATAGCAGCTGTGCAGAACATAGTTTGGCAGGTGGATGGCTACCAAACAAATAATTTCAGTGACCACTGTTATACTCCTCATTGCCCCTCCTAAAAAGAAATGTCACAACTTTAGGGAAGGTTTCTTTTCTTTAAAAAACAAATAACGTGTTATGATAAATGTGAGCCCTGTATTTGGCCTTTAGAAAGCACCTAACTGCAATAAATAATTTTCTTTACTTTTGGGGAAAAGCGGGATGGGCAGATAAGGGTAGCAAATAGCTTTATTTAAAAAACAGAAGAGAGAGGTAGGAGAGAAGAAAGGGGTAACAAGGAGGAAGGGAAAAGAGACCTCAAAAGTAACAATTATGGATATATACTGTCACTTAAAAATGAAGGAAAGGAACCAGAGAGATAGCATGGAGGTAAGGCATTTGCCTTGTATGCAGAAGGACTGTGGTTCGAATCCCAGCATCCCATATGGTCCCCTGAGCCAACCAGGAGTGATATCTGAGCATAGAGGCAGAAGTAACCCCTGAGCGATGCCGGGTGTAAGCCCCCTCCCCAAAAAAGGAAAAGGGCTAGCAAGATAGAACAGTAGGAAGGTGCCTACCTTCCAGTCATTCTGGGTTTGATCTTCAACATCCCCTATAGTCTCCCAAGCCCACCAGGAGTAATTTATGAGCGCAAAATCAAAGTCACCCCTACACATCACCAGATGTGGTAAATAAATAAATAAATAAATAAATAAATAAATAAATAAATAAATAAATAAATAAATAAATAAAAAAGCTGTTGGGCGAGAGAGCACAACAGTTGAGCACATCTTTGCATACAGGAGGCCTGGATTTGATCCCTGGTACCCCACAGGGCTTCTCAATCATTGCCAGGAATGACTCCAGAGCACAGAGAGTGCAGCAGATTCTGAACAACCAAGAGTATGGCAACCCCCAATTCCAAAAATGAAATTAAGGAGGAACTAAGTGATCAGCAGTTGTTTAAGGGAGATGTGGGCTAACATTCTAGCCTGAGAGCTTCAGTGATTCTTCATTATCTAGGTGAGAAAATCTAGCTTACTTTACCAGGAAAGGGGTAGGGGGAAATCCATAAAGCAAAGGAAGAGAAATTATACTTCCTGAACTGGGTAGTGCTGAATCTATCTTTATTTATTTGGTTCCATACCCAATGGTAGCATTCAAAACTACTTCTGGTTTGGTGCTTCTGGCTTGGCCAGGATCAAACCCATACCTTCTCCAGCATATAAAGCATACATTTAAGTCCACTGAATTATTTCCACTAAATCTAACTGCAATAAGCCTGAATCTAACATGTACCTGATGCAAACCAGACTTCTCCAATTGTCAAAAAATATTGGCTATTGATTCCATAGCGTTCAGACATGTTATAATCATCCAGAATCCAGGAACATTTTGGGGGGATGTAGAAGACTTGGGGACACATTCAATGGGGTTCCTGGCTATGTGTTACTCCCAGTTTTGAAGAGGAATATATGTGGCATTAGGGGTCAAAAATGGGGTAGTTTGAAAGGCAAGTGCCTTCATCCTTTATAATAATATATCTGTTGACCATGAATCTGAAGTTTTAAACAAACTCCCAGGGAATTTCTACCTTGTATTGCTTGGAATATCCTCAGAAAATTTAATTCTCCTGAAAGTTACCCACTCCAAGAAATATGCACATGTTGGCATCATTTTCATCACATAACATCATCTCCACAAGGCTGGAACCATGTCTACAAACTCCTCTGCACAGAAAATCTTATCCTCTTGCATTCTTAAAGGAGAGAGCTACCTTGTTCTCTGAGTTTCAAAAAAAAAAAAACAGTTGTGGTGAAGCACTCCAATAAATCTGGTTTGGGATAACAATCCCTACTACTTGTTCTCTGCTAAAACACAGAAGGGGAGACAGAGTGATTATACAAGAGGTAAGATGCTTGATGTCAATCCTAGTTCAATACCTGGCATCAGATATGGTTCACTGAGCATCATTAGGAGTGATTCCTAGGCACTGAGGAGTGTTCTAATATCCCTCACCCCAAAATCAAATGAAATAAAACACCAAAGAGAAATAACAGATACAAGCTTAATCATGTATGGCCAAGTTGCTAAGTATTAACAACAGGGTTTCATAGATATATTCATAAACCACAGAGATTCATCTTTGAAGGATACTTTTCATTAATTTAAGGTAGTTTAAATATATAGGTTTTATGCAGATATATATTTAAGACCATACATAGTTCTTTTATTCTTTATTTGGGGACCATATCCACTGGCTCAGTGCTCAAGGATTGCTCTTGCCTGTGTTTATAATGTCAGATTCAAACCAGGTCTCCTCTCTGCAAAGTTCTTATACCTTCCCATAATATTTTCTTTTTGTCTTCTTCATCTTGCTTCTCCCAATTCTGTAATTCAAACCCCATTCCTCACAGATGCACCTATCCTAAAGCAATAAAAGACACTAGATTCTATTTCTTGAAACTATATGTATGTATGAGTACTTTTTAAAAGCATACTCTGAATTTTTTATTTTTAAAAAGGGAAAAATAAATTTGCTTAGGTGTGTGATGTTCCATTTGATATTTCAGTTTCCAAGCTTTTCCATTTTTGAAAGAATACCTTAAATGGGATACTCTCATCAGAGCAGGGAGCAGAAAGTCCAGGTAAGGAAAATCCTCTTTATTCAAGCATTCTACCTTAATTTATTGGACTTTGCTCTTCAAGTAAATTGCTACGTTTATTTAATGGAGGTAATTGTATGAAACCCAGTTCTTTCTCTCAGAGTCCACAAAAGCATGATGACAGGCCAGGCCAGGCACCAACTACAGAGTGTTTTAACCAAATCACTTTGCACTTCTGAAATGCATGACAATGTATCCTTTAATTTGGGTGTCTCCTGGAGGATAAAGTATACTCAGTGCTATCAAGTGTTGGATATCTATTATTACCACCCTCTAAGGAAGAATAAAATACATATTTATGAAGCAGTCATTTGTGGATGTTTGCTAGGCACTAACATACAAAAGAAGAATGGGAAGGGGGGATAGATATACTGAATTCAAGCCAAATACAAAGGCCTTATAGCAGAAAGAGTACCATAACCTCACTCAAATATTAACCCATTACAAAGAGTCATTTCATTTTGGGCAAAGCCAGGTAAATTCTCTATACCCTTGGTTTCATGGGATATAAAATGAGGAAGAGTTCACTCACAGATTAGCCCCATACTTGTCAAGAAGTTTCTGGGCTTTGTTTTTCTGTATCAATAGAGATGAACCCTATGTAAGATTAAAGCACAAATTCATTAGTGTCTGTTTTTTCCTGCTGCAAGTTCTGGAATTATGAGCCCGGGAAATAGCAAAATAATAGTTGCTATACACAAATTTAAGTTTAGACAATTAAAATAAGTAGTAACATCTGGATACCCAGGCACCAGATCTTTGTGGAAACATGCAAACAGAAGGAACATAGTCATAAAAATCAAAAACATAAAATAACTCACAACTGCTATTTTAAAAGATGCTTTATATGAAAAAAACTAACAAGCACAAAAGTACTCTATTTATATCTACTAAATAAGCCTGGTTTAACATGATTTATATCAACTATACTGTCACTTATTCAACATATACTCACTGAGCACACACACTAAGAGCCAAGAGTTGAGGAAAGCAAAAAAAAAAAAAAAATAGTACCACTTTCAGTAAGTACTTGCAGTAACAGCAGAAGAGTAAGGTTAATGAAAATTAAATCATCAGGTACTAGGGCCATAAAGATAGTGGACCAGGTAGGGTGATAATCTTGCTTTTATCAGCTCATGTTCAATCCCCAACACCCCATTTGGTTCCATGTGCCCTCATGAGAAGTGATCTCTGAACACACAGCCAGGAGTAAACCCTATATACCAACAGATATAGTCCAAAATGTGTGTGTGTGTGTGTATGTGTAAAAATTGTGTGTGTGTGTGTGTGTGTGTGTGTGCGCGCGCGCGCACATGTGACTGGCCAGAAGGCCAGGAAGATAGCTCAATGGACTGGAGTTCAAATTCAGTGGGGCATGGTCCCTTGAGTACTATCAGGAGCAAGCAAGCTCTGAACTAGCTAGGGATAATGTCCAAGAACTATAGGAACATGGACCCAAAACAAATCAAGTAAATATAAAATTAAATGGGGCTGAGAAAGTGGTTTTTTAGTATAGTACAGACCTCATCTATAAATAAGGCACTGGGTTTAATCCCAGCATCACAAAAAATAAATAAATAAATAAATAAATAAATAAATAAATAAATAAATAAATAAATAAAGCAATTAAAAACTCAAACTGGGGGTGGGGAAGACAGCATGGAGGCAGGCAAGACTATACTTGCGTAATTACCCTGAATGCTGCTGTATCAACCATGACCCATAACCATGTATCATGAATCATGACCCATGTTCAAATCCTTAGCATTACAATCCTAGTACTGCTAGGAGTCACTCCTGAACAGAGCCAGGAGTACAGAGCCCTGAGCACTGCTAGTGTGCCAACCCTGACTCACCAAACATACATGCTTACACAGATTCAAACTAAAGTGCTCAGTGACTTGCATGAACCAGGCCTTACATTCAATCACTGACACTAGATGGACCCTCCCCAGCATCATCATGTGTAGGTGAAGCTCTCATGACCATCAAGCACATCAACGTGGGCCTAAGAGGTCCTAAATACTACCTGCCCTACTTGAGTAACATGCATCTTTGGATACAGGCACCTGTCAAATCCAGCTCTAAGGAAAGTCAGGAGTGGCCCCAGGATTCCAAGGCCTTACCTTTCACTCAAAAGCACGTAAACTATTAGTCCTGAAGTTTATGCTCCAAACAATCTCAAAATAAATTAGTCTATTTCAGACTTCTCTGATTAAGAAAAAAACTCCCATTTCTCCAAAGACCACCTGGGCTGCCTCAGAATTATTATGCTTCTATGCTAACGATCCCTGGTTCTAATCATAGTCCTTATGAAAAATAAATAATCACTGCATTCCAGTTGATTCCAATTTGTGATCCAAGTTCCCTTTCCAAAGCTGTCTTTAAAGTGCACCGCAAAAAAAAAAAAAAAAAAAAAAAGGCACCATCCACAGTTGCTTACAGAAATTGACAGGGGACCTTGACTACCACAGACCTGGTTGGCATCAAAAAAACAAGCATATTATGAAAATCTCCACACGACTCAAAAATTTTAAGTAAAGAACTGAAGTTTACATCCACAAATCTGTTTGATCTCTGCAGTTGCAAAACCATATGGCACACAGAGAAAAACAAATTACCTCTGCTTATGAAATAAGAACCTTCTGTAGGCTTTAGGACAGACCAACAGCTACAATCGTCCTTGTTGCTGCATATCACTATAATTAACTCTCCATGATTCTTTTGAAGAAGTTAACCTTTTGTGTATATTTACTTGTTTGCAGGGGGATTAGAGACATGAAGTAAAAAGGATCACCACTGGGAGATGAGGAGTGAGAACACTAAAAGTAAACAAAATTTGAACATTTCAATATGTTCTGTGAAGATTCTTGCTTTTTGTGTCTTTGTTTTTTGGGTTTTGGGGGGTTTTTTGGTTTGCATTATTGGGTTTTCCTTCTTTATTAAGGGATAGAGGGACTCAGATCCAGTGGTAGTCAGTTATTCTTGACTAAATGCTCAGGAGTGACCCTTGGTGGTGGAAGAGGACTATTTGAGAGGGCAGGAATTGAACCAGGGTCAATTGCATGCACTTAGTGCCTTAGTCCTCCTCTACTATTCTCCAGCCATTGTTGTATTTCTGAGAAAATATGAAAAACTATAAGCTTCCATAATTAAAAGGCAGTGCAGGGAGATGTACTGGTAAGATGAGTTATGTCCTTATACCAAGTGACTCAAGTTTCTAACATACAGCCAGTTTCAGAATCAGTAAATTTCCATTCAGTAGTTCCATAAAACCAACAGAAAAGATATGTCAGGGCAATTGATTTAAGTAAATTAAGTTGTAGTTGTGGGGCTAGAGAGATGGGGGTTAGGTATTTATCTTGAAAGCAGCCAACCCCAACACTGTATTTCTCCATAATACTGATAGGTGTGATTCCTCAGCACCATCAGAGGTGGCAAAAAAGAAAAGGGAAAAAGTGACAAGAGAAATATTGGTGAAATATTTTGAAATGTAAAAGAATTACCTCCTGCATACACATATGATTTTATTAAGAAGGTTCTATAAGGGGTGAGTGAATGGAAAGAATTTATAATTTTCATTTCCTAAAGCACACCTACATATGGCAGTGCAGGAGCTACTCCAGGCAGTGCTAGGAATTAAAACCAGGGCTCCGGCATGCAAAGAATGTGCTCCAGCCCTTTAAGTGATCTCACTTGTGCCCTAAAATACTATTCCTAACAGCCTCAGAGATGGTGAGTATGGTACAGTAGCTCCTCCTCATTTACTAAACTATGAATGGCGACCTCTTGTAGCATTGTGTAACTGAATGTGGGGTTCGTTGGTTCATTTTTTATTAACAATGCTTGATTTGTAGGCCGATTTTACATACTAATATACTGGAGTTGCATACAAAATTCCCAGTCAGAGCCCGATAGGCATTTTCACATGATTAATCCTAGTTCAATCCTCAAAACTGTGTATGATCCCCTGAACCAAACTAAGAATAATCCTTGAACAGTCAGGACTAAGGCCTGAGCACCACTTGGTCATGGCTTAAATAAATAAATAAATAAATAAATAAATAAATAAATAAATAAATAAATAAATAAATAAATAAATAAATAAATACCGGCAAATAAAACTGGGTGGGGAGGGGTTTCTTACATAATGAGATTGCTAGTGAAAAAACTTACAATTCCTTCTAGTAGGTTGAGCCTAGGAGTTAATACAGGGAGAGGTTAAGGTGTACACCTTGTATATAGCTGACACTAGTTTGATCCCCTACACCAGCATTTCTGAATCAGGAGCCAGTTAATACTCTGGTGACCCCAGCAACTGAGTAAATGAGAGTGTGGGGACATGAAATGAGCCCACTTGGCAAGTCGGGGTGGGGGGTGGGGGTGTCACAGAATGAAACAATTGTCAGAAAGGGTCAACAAAGATTGAGAAAAACTGTTCTATACCTTAGAGGCCCCAAGCACTGTCAGGGTACCCCAGGTAATCCCAGCATCACAGGGCTTAGAACCCAGCTGAGAATTACAGATAAGGCTCCCACCAGAATAAAGTAACTATACAATAACTTCAGTGTAATACACGAACATTAATATAGCTTTATACATAATACCTCAAAATATATCAAATTTTAAATACATAAAAATGTCTGAAGTTTTAAAATAATAGATTATCTACATTTTATTTATTTACTTTTCAGTAATCTTAAATCCTTAAAAATATGGAACACTTCAAGTCCCAGTATCCCTATCTCTATTTTCACTTGGTGGGATTGGAATTAAAAGAAGCATTTTGGGGGCCAGAGACAGTACAGGAGTAAAGGTGCTCAACCTACATGTGGCCAGCTCCATTTTGATCCTGAGCACCACCAGAAATAATTCCTGAACACAGAATACAGGAATAGCCCAAAAATCCAAAAGCATTTTCCTAACACCAGATAAAGCAGTATAGGTAACATGGTAGATCCTCCACTCAAGGAGTGGCATGAGTCCCAGGATCTTAAAGACATTGTGAGTCCTTGTACTTTGTCTCTATTTTACTTAGATTCTACCCAACCAAACAAATTCAAGCAACAGGACATCTTCTCCCCTGCAAATCAGAAGAAGAGCTCAGAAGACCAACTGGCACCCCCAGGACCAGGCTCCCGACATTTCCAAGAAGCAAACTAGGCAGGTTCAAGGGTGAAACTTTATCTCTTCCACTATGATCACCTCCAAATTTAAGTACCTTTAAAACATAGAGATTACAAGAACAATCCTGGGAAAATTAATAACATGTCACTAAGTAACAGCATTAACAGGTTTACCTGGAATCTGATCAGTTTATTTCTAAACATCCTCAGACTCTGTAAGAGATCGCTTTCTACACAGAGGCAAACAACAATGGAGAATAACTTTATTCATTCATTCACTATCTAATCTTGCTGTCCCTAAGCCAGGTCCCTACTGGGAAAGAATAGTATCACATATTTGGCAGCTAATAGTTGGAGACAGCCTTTTCCTTTTCTTTTCTCTTGGTGGACAGTTTATTCAGATAAGCCATTCTAAACATATTTCTGGATTCTTTGTGAGGGGAGTCAGAGAGAGGATAAAAACAGCCCAATAAAGAGCCACAGGAATGTCCAGAAATGTACCTCTTCTCTACCTGCTCACAATGTTATTATCCTCTGCTTTTCTGCCTTCCTGGTCACACTTCTAATTCCTCCCACAATCCACCCAAAGCCTCTCCATTGGATTAGAATGCACTTGTGTGTGTGTGTGTGTGTGTGTGTGTGTGTGTGTGTGTGTGTGTGTGTGTGAGAGAGAGAGAGAGAGAGAGAGACAGAGACAGAGACAGAGACAGAGACAGAGAGAGAGTCGTTTAAGTTCCTATGATTTCCCACTGCCCTTTGGTGAAGGCCTCATCTGTATCTCTTGACAAGCAAAGAGAACAAAGGGCAGGCAGATATAGGAATTCTGTACTTCATCTTTCTGATGTAAAGAGATATTGGTGTACAACATTACAATGAGAAAAAAGAACACGAGTTGCACGAGTGACAAACAAAAGAAAAAAATGAGTCTTTAGTTCTTATTACCCAAGTTAGAATATGGCACTAAACTCATTTTTAAAAAATAAAAATTAGCCAGAACAGAATTTCTTTATAAAAAAAAAAAAAAAAAAGGAAAAACTCCATCTAGTCATGACAGCATTTTTACAGTAGCATGTTGGAGTTCTCGTGTTTTGAAAAATGAGACACTGACTGATATACTTAGCCAAATATTCTGATCTGTCATCATTCTAAATATATGAGCCTATCTTTCAGCAAACAAATTAGCAGGTAATATATCATCGCTGAACACTCACCCTTCCTTGGAAGCTCTATAAATATAGAGTAATCATGAGTGGCAATTGCTGAGTTTAAAACAGAAAACACTACTAACTTTACTGCAGTCACACTGAAAAAATTCACAGAATTAATCAGAAATAGGGTATCAAAAAGCTTTATGCACAGAAATTCTTCCAGAGGGGGGGGAAAAAACCAAGATAGAAAATAGATTATGCTTACACCTCCTTTATTTGATCATGAATGTTGGGCAATGAATGATTCCAATCCTTTTAAAAATAATCTAGGAACAGAGCAGCATTCTGAACTTTTAAAAATTGCACACTGAAAGAAAAATAAAACAGACCTTCTCCATATACCCTACTACTGAGAATAATAAAAAGCACTAAGCTCCCAAAGGCAGTGCAAGCTGCAGAGTAAACTACAGTCCCTGGTCCTCAGAAATGACTTATGCAGCCTCCAAGATTCTGACTAAAATAACAACCAACCATTTTTAAGGGCAAAAGGGGAGTAAAATTCTTAAATCATTTAATTCTGCGAATTAGTTCCACAACTATGGCAATAAAGAACTATGGGTATTTAGCTACTGAAAGTGGTAGATGTGGGCTTTCTTAATGCCTATTAAATTGTGCTGATTTTCAAGCATCACTGGCCAAGGTCAAATCTGAACCAATGTGAAAACCTCCACTTCCCCATTGCTAATCCCCTGAGCATTTCTCAAAAAGGCAAATCATTTCATAGAGAGGGAATGAGATACCACACAGTATGTTTGGCACCTAATAAGAACACTTTCCACACTAAACTCCACTTACATGTGTATGAACTGTTGAGCAATGAATATTCAGTGAAGCATCCTGAAAAAGTGCCTTCCTAGAACTTTGAGAAATGATACAAGTAGAGTATTACTACGTACAGAAAAATAAATAAATAAATGTTTTATTTCACACATATTAGGTGCAATCACTAGTTTCTTCTAATTTATTTTTTTCTTGGTTTTCCATTTTCTCCCGTAGACTGAAGGAATGAAATAATTTCCCTGAGCATTTGTATCCAACTGACAAGATTATCTTTTGTGAGCTGTGGTCAGATTGTACAATTATCAAGCTTAGGTTCTACTGGATTATCAGCTACACTGATAAACACTAGTTTATCAGCTATAGTACAAATGTTTGGGCTCATCAGTTATGAAGGATGAAGAGGAAATCGCAGTCAGCTGTAATACTGTTGTGCCCTTATGGGGACAACAGTACTGAGATCTGGACTGGGGAAATGGCTGGATTGATTGAAGTACATGCTTTGCATGCAGAAAATCCAAATTCAAAATCTGAAAATGGCTGAGAGTGAATCCTGAGCAAAGAATCACTTGTAATGGCCACCTGCTTGACCTCCCCCAAAAAAGAGTTCTGAAAACTTCCAATTCAATGTCCAAAAAAGAATGTGTCATAATACCATAACCTTCATTTCTTTATAAGATGACAGACCCCCTTCCTCATAATCTAAGAAAGACGACTAATCCCTGAGCACAAAGCTAGGAGTAAGCCCTGAGCACCACCGGCCATAATACAAAAACAAAAATAAAAATGAAAAGAATCTTTAATTTAATATAATTTAAGCAAAGCTGACCACAGTACATTTCTATACCTAGGTTTGATCCCTGGCATCCCATAGGACCCAATAACCACCTCCAGGAGTTTTTCCTAAGTGCAGAGTCAGGAGTAACTTCTGAGCAACACCAGATATGACTCAAAACTTAAAAAAAAAATCAACAGAAACTAAATGACCAATTATGGTTCCTTTTTGAAACTGTGTCTCATTTTTTCAAATACATTATGCAAATAGTCCAATAAAAAATAAAAATACAGTGGCATGCCCCTCTCCACTACTGAGGCAAGAAAAACTGTAGGCAGACAAAGATGGGGTGTGAGTTAGTATCAAAATTCTGCACAAAACAAGTTGCTTTACCAGGCTGTGGCATGTTCTAGTCAGTGCCTCAGCAGGAAAGTACTTTTCTCACTGTCCCCACTTAACCTTTCTTACCCAGACAAAGAACATCTTCCAGAAGTGTTCCTTGGACCCCATTATCACTTTTTTTTTTTTTTTGCTTTTTGGGTCACACCTGGCGGTGCTTAGGGGTCACTCCTGGCAGGCATGGGATGCTGGGATTTGAACCACTGATCATCCTGGTTCAGCTGCGTTCAAGGCAACGCCCCACTACTGTGCCATCTCTCTGGTCCTTCCATTTTATTTTTACTGCTTCTTGTACCTAGCACAATATAAGTGTCTTTCATAACAGTTTCCAAAACAACTTCAAATATTACCTAGACATATATAGGGAGAACAGGTTCCTCATTCTCCAATCTTGTCAAGTATCTAATATGTATCTTTTCAGTCCAGTTTCTATATAGAAATGTACATTATGTTTATTGGATAATAGTTTTGGCTTATCTAGCAAACTATACAAACTGAGAACAAGAAATGCCTTATCCCAGAGTCCAGTACCCTTCATGCTGATAGGACTAAAAGATGCTCAGCAAATGTTATTTTCATACCCCCTTTCCCTTGCCTCACTTTCACTGCTATTGTTGATGCTGTGAAGGACCAGGGCTTACACACACCTGTCTGTGAAACTCATATTTATCTACACTACTCTCTGGATCATGCTCTGCAGTTTGCAGTGCTAGTACAATCAACTACAGTGCTCTATAAGACCTGCAATCCTTTAGTTGTGGTACTTATACTCTTCAGAGGCATTACTGTACAAGTGCTCACCAGGGGTCGCTATAGTGCTCACACTCATGCTTGCCAGATGTTTAACTTTCTAGTTGCAGTGCTTGCACATCTTTTCAGTTATGCACTTGCTAAAAGTTGGGCCCATTTACGTGTAACTTACATACACTTAAGGTGTGGCTACTAATGTTGGCAGCACTAGTGATCACCAATAGCAGATCTGGCAATCTGCTAAGGAAAGCTACTAGGGTCATGCTGGATGCATGTGGGACACCAGGAATTTAAACTTGTGACCATATGTTGCTAAGGCAGGAGCTCTAAGCCACTACACTTGTTTTTAATATCCCCTTTATGACTCTATAATCAGTAGTCAAAGAGTTAATTTTAAAAAAAATGAGTTCTTACAGGTGCACTCAAGGAAAGAGAAAACAGATGGCAACATCCTAACATGTGCCTGTGTCAATGACCATGTGATATATGCAAGGGAAATAAACCAGAAAACATCTGAACCTATTGCTTCAAGTGGTAATCCAAATCACCAACATCTAACCAACAAAGCACATATGCCTTTAAAAAAATACCAAGGCAATTGACTGAGGAGATCAAACCAGAATTCTGGAAGGCTACTACTCTGTTCGTGATTTCATGGATAGTCCAGCTATGTGAAAGACCCACCAGTATACCTGGTTATAGACCTGCAAAGGTATCAGCCACTCTGAACTATTCAGAGAAGACATCCATGAATAAATGTGATGTCTGAATTGGGTTTGAACACATATCCACTTTTCTTAGAATAAAGGCAGAATTTTAGTATACAATCCAATGAGCAAGAGAAATTGTATTATTCCATGGTCAAGTAAAAGCCACTTAGATGTTAAAAGACAGTACTGAAACTATTAGAATTAGAGTGGGTCTCTTATCTTCAAGTATCTAAATTTATGCCCTCTATAACTAACTGAAAAGCTGGAAATAGGAGTAGATTTTAATATAAATTTTAACATAAAAGTTTTTAGGTTTGTTTGGGGTCTTTCTGTTTGTTTGTTTGTTTGTTTTTTATTATTATTACTGGGGAAGGGTTTTTTGGTGAGCCACAATGGTGGTACAAAGGGCCTACTCCTGGTTCTTTGAAGTTTGCTAATGGCAGGCCAGAGAGATCAAACCAGGACCTCTAAATGTAAAGGACAAGCTCAGCTATTGTGCTATGTCGCTAACCCCTTTAACATAAATTATTTAACCAATTAATGTCATCTAATTTAATAGTACAAACCCATTAACTTTGCTTAACTCATAGGTTGGGGATGTAGCTACACAGTAGAGAGCTTGCCTTGCATATGTATGGTTCTGGGTTCAATTGCTTAACACAGGAAAAATAAGTAAATAAAGCTATTAAATTTGCTGATTAAAAAAAATTCCAAAATCTCACAGCCAGAGAGTATAGTAGGTAGGGCCTTTGCCTTGCTTCCACATGGCCAACCAGGGTTTGGTCCTCATATGTTACTCCAGCATCCCAGAAGTGTGGAGCCAGGAGTGATGTGATTCAAAATCCAAAATTTAAAAAAATATCCTAAAATCCCTAATTTATTATTGATAATCAACTCAAATAATAATGAGACTAAGAAAAATGGCAAGGAAACTATTCTGTCAAATTCTATTTTAATATTCTTTTTGTTTGTTTTGGATTTTGGGAGGGTTGGTGGTAGTTGTTGTTTTGGGGCCACACCCAGTGACACTCGGGGGTTACTCCTAGCTATGCACTCAGAAATCACTCCTGGCTTGGGGGACTATATAGGATGCCAGGAGATCAAGCAGCAGTCTGTCCTAGGTTAGCATGTGCAAGGCAGACGCCCCATCGCTTGCGCCACTGCTCCGACCCCTATTTTAATATTATTAAGATTTGCTGACATGCATGGTACCCTTCATTAACAACAGTGCACACTACAGTGTCTAAAAGGAAGAAAAGGGAGAGGGAGAAGGGCGGGGGAGAAAGAGAGAGTGAGAGAAACAAAGAGGTAAAATGTCTGTTCCAAAGGCAAGCCTGGGGAGGATTGAGGGAAACAGGACACTGATAGTAGGAAATGTACACTGGTGAAGGGTGTTGTGCACTGTATGACTGAAACTCAATCATGAACAACTTAGTAACCACAATGTTTAAATAAGGTAATTAATTTTAAAAAAAAAAAGTGCATGGTGAAATCAGGGTTAATTTAGCTTATCTTTACCAATTTGAGTTTTCCTATGTCTCCAGAAGAATATCTTTAAGAATGGGGTAGGGGGAGGCTGGGGAGAGACAGATAAACAAGAAATATGCTATAACTTGGTCAATAAAATAACCGTGATAATTCATTGTTACCCAGAGTTTAGACTAGAGTCAAGGATCAAGACACTGGCTACATCTTCAATAGCATCAACTTGCAATGAATGAACATTAACCAAGCAGCTACATTGACTAATACATTAGCTAAAAGCCTTCATTGATTAGGAAAGAGACATTGTTGTTTCAAGAGCTTTTTATTCCCAGATTCTTCAACCCCACCCAGCAAAAGCAAAAGCCCCTCCACCTCTATTCCTCACCCAGAGATACCTTCAGGGACAATTTAGATGTTGACTTGTTGTGTGGCAGTTCTGCTTCTGTGGCAATTGTGGATTTCAACAATTCCAAAATATTGGAAACAAAAATCAACTAATGGAATGCCTAAGCTTATTAAATACAGTAACCAGAAATAAACTATTAAAGATGCCCTAGAATAAACAGGTACCTACTGGAAGAGAAAGTAAAATATAGAGGAGGGAGATCTGGGAAATTGGTGGTGGGAATGTTGCACTGGTGAAGGGGGGTGTTCTTTACATGACTGTAATCATACAACTATAATCATATTTGTAATCACAGTGTTTAAATAAAGATAATTATAAAAAAAAGAAATATTTTTACACACACACACACCAACCGCAGCCCTAGGAACACCTCTAGCAAGACTCAAATTAAAGAGAAGAGTTCTTGGAGGGAGGATAGATCTAAGCACAAAAACATTTAAGAATGAAGTTAGATCAATAGGCTGAATATAAACTTGCTCTTTAAGAGGTTCAACTTCAAACCTCTCTCTATATGGTCCCCCAAGCATGAACCTGAGAGTAGCCCCTGAGCTATCTATCACTTGAGTCCTTTTTTTATTTTGTCTTCATTTTTGTTTTTTGGGGGGCCACACCCAGTGATGCTCAGGGGTTACTGCTGGCTATGCACTCAGAAATAGCTCCTGGCTTGGGGGGCCATATGAGACGCCAGGGGATCCAACTGTGGTCCGTCCTAGGCTAGTGCGTGCAAGGCAGACACCTTACCACTTTGAACCACCACTCTGGCCCCAAGTTCCTTTTTTTTTTATTGTAACACCATGGTTTGTCAAGTTGTTCACAATACAATTAAATATCCAAACACCAATCCCACCACCAGTGTAACCTTCCCTTCACCGGTGTTCCTAGTTTCCCACTCACCACTGCATCCAAGGTGCAGGTGTTCCTCAAAAAAATTAGAGAGAGAGAGAGAGAGAGAGAGAGAGAGAGAGAGGCTAAACAAATTAGATGTGGGGCCAAAGATATAACTCAAAGGCTGAAGCAACACAATTCATCTGAGAGGCCCAAGATTGATCCCCACATATAGATACCCACAGCATAGATCCTCATCACCACTGGCATCAACTGGAGTACTCCTCTTGTTTTATATATAACAAATATCTAATAAAGAGATTCTGAATTCTTTGAGTTTTTCCACTTTTAGTCCTTCAAAAAGTAAACATTTACATTTAAGATGATGACTGCTAAAACATTTCTGGTACAAAAACAATTGCTCTTGCCTTAATGCCTTTAGAAACCAGACCTCTCCTAGTAAAACACAGTAACCCAAGCTGTATCAAGCTCCAAACTTCAGAGAAAATTTCCTCTTTACTGTGCCCTGAGGCATACACACCCAGAAATCTATATAAACAAAGTTTCAAGTGAGGATGTAACAAGTATAGAATGAAAAGAATCTGACAAAAATATCCCAATAGAAAGTAAAATGAATTAATTCTTTTTCCTGTAGGGCACAATCATCTATTTGAAAGGTTTCTTTTCCCTTGTAGCTAAAGTTGATTGAGCTCTTTCTATGTACAAATAACTTGACTGTATTCTCATCTAATCCTCAGACCAGCCCTGAGCAGAAGTACAAGCATTATCGCTGTTTCATGAAGAAACTGAGATTCAGAAAGTTTAAATAGAGTGGTGTTGGAGTAGGGATTCCAACAATGAATGAAATAATCACATCTTTGTCTTCAGGATGTCTGAGAGAAAAAATAAGAAAGGAAACTTCCAAGCAGATAGAGAAAAATTAATCTACTTCCAAAAAAAAAAAACATAATCCCCAAATAGAAACAATCCAGAGTCTGGGATTTCAACCGTACCCTATGTCAAAGTAATATTTATATTTCTCCTATCCATCCTTAAGAACTAGGGGGAGAAAAGATTGCAAATGGAAAACATCAGGAAAAAGTTAAAGTTCTAACAAACCTAAGAAAATGAACTATATAGGAGCTAGATTGCTAAGTGCTGTGTGCCAATCACCAAAAAGAATTATTGTTATTGCCATGTTACAAAAATTAACCTCAGAGGAACCAGACAGAGAGTACAGAGAATGAGGCACTTACTTGCATCTGCTGGCCCTAGTTTGAATCGCGGGCATGGCATATAAACCCCCAATCATCACCAGAAGTGATTTTCTAAGCTAAGAGCCAGGAGTAAACCCTGAGAACTTCTGGGTTCCCTCCAACACTGGCCCCCACCAAAACAAGCAAACAAACAAACAAGCAAGTGGACCTCAGAGAAACCAGGTAACTTGCTCGCTAAACTCCCAGTAAACAGTGGTTTGTTTTTTAGATGCAAAAATCCTTTAAGAGTACACATTACAAATACAAAATTGTGTCTTGAAAATTAGATTCATTTCCTCTTTAAGACAGATGTCAATCCATAAGTCCACTCTAATTAATAAGTATCTGGCTAACAATTATTTTTGCTTGGTTGGTTTTGGGTCACACCCAGCTGTGCTCAGGGACTCACTCTTGGAGAGCTCAGGGGATCGAATAGGATGTTGGGTATCAAACCCAGTTCAGCTGTGTGCAAGACAAGCAGTCTTTCAACTGAGCTACCTATCACTCAAGTCCCTTCATTTAAGTAATTTTTATTGTAACACCATGATTTGTCAAGTTGTTCATAATACAATTTCAGGCATTAAACGTCCAAACACCAATCTCACCATCAGTGTGACCTTCCCTTCACCAGTATCCCTAGTTTCTCATCACCACCCTATCCCATTCCTTGCAGGCACAAACAAATTTACTTCATATTGTTTGTTGCAACACAAAGGCAAATAAATTATGATTTGGGCCACCCCAGCAGTGCTAAGGGTCACTCCCAGAGGTCCTCTTTGGGGAAGCATGTAAAATGAGGGATCAAACCCAGGCCTCCTACATGCAAAGCGTATACTCCATACCTTTGAGCTTTCTCCCTATACATTTTTCTAATAACCTTAGATGGATAGATACTCCAAGAGGTAATGCAGCCAACCCAGGTTCAACTTTCAGCTCCATCAGGTTCCCTAAACCCACCAGCAGTGATCCCTAAGTATAGAGCCAGGTATATAAGCCAGGCACCCAGGTATGCCCATGCCCCAAAGGGAACAAAGCAAAAAAAAATGACTACAACTCAAACAAAATAGGCCCCAAATTACTAGAACTCTCTAAGTTTAAAAATGTTCCTAAGAGGAGTATGAAGATTATGTAGTGATTATAATAAATGAAAAACTGGCTTGAATAGAATGAAAAATATAGAAGAGTACAAGCTGCAACAGACTGAAGAATTAAGTCATAGCTTAGAATTCAGAACACCCAAACATCAGAGGTTTGGCAGAAAGACATTTTCAAATTCCAGTTCCTCCATCTACTTCCATGACTTAGTTAGGCATGTCATCTTTCAGCCACTTCATATTTCACTTTGAATCACTATTATGAAAGCTAACAATACATATTTATATGCAATATACCTTACTCAGGGTGTGGCTCACCACACTAAGTGAGCTCTGAAGAAGCTTCCTCTCCACATGATGTCTGTGGTCTATACCAGCAAAGACAGTTCAGAGGAATAATCCCACGGGGAAAAGAACCTTCACCTCCTCACTTGTAGATCAAAGTAATGCCTCTAGCTAGCCAAACTACCTCACTTCTCTCCATAACACAATAACATCTTTATAGTGAAGATCTTCAAATATTACGAATTTCAGTCAGTAACACTCCTATTTTGCAATACTATAAATTTACTTCATTGGACTTCTGATGGGCTTTGTTTGGCATTGGATTATTTCAGCGCCAACTCCCCACTAGACCTTGGCTCTGATAATTGGATATGAAAAATGCAGGGCATCCTATCAGTCCAAGGGACAAAAAACTTTGTGAGCAGCCAGAGATTGTTTCATTTGTTTATATAGTGACAACAGTTAAAAATTCCAAAGAATCAAGTCACAGAATCTTAGTTTCCTTCCATCAGTCATACTAGCTCAGTAGTAAAGAAAAGCAACGAATGACTCAAAGTGTTTGTTGGTGGTGGTTTATAAATCTTTCACATTTATATTTTTCTCTTAACTAACATTCAATATAAATAAAGCTAAAATTAATAAAGCTAACTGCTCCATTTTCAAATAAACATGGAAGCTATTTCTCCTACATCTATCACAGTTTTAACAATTTTTCAAACTAATTACTTCACATCTATTTTTAAGGCTTTTGGAATGTCTGTGACAATAACAAAATTAAACATATATTTATGCTATGACATGGAAAAGGTATTCTGAGGTCTTCTGAGCCTACAAGCAGAGAGATGAAACAAGGGGCTGGAGCTCACACTTTGCATGTAGGAGGTCTGAGTTTGATCCCTGCCACCAACAGTCCCCACACTACCACCAAAAACAGCCCCCCAAGAGAGCCTGAAGGAACCCCTAGGCACCACTGAATGTGGTTTAAGAACCAAAAAAGCATTTTTCAGCTTTTCGTTTTTATCAGTGAGCTAAAGAATCATAAATATAAATTAAAATCTTGAAGTCTACTTTAGTAAACACTGCCCCCCAAAAGTGAGAGGTTTAAAATAAATTAGATGAAAATTCTTAGCAATACTGATAGCTTTCCTTTACAAAGGAACTACTTTAAAAAAAATTTTTTTAAGTTGATCTGAATCCAAATCCAATAAATTCTGTATTTTTTAATTCATTTTGACTCTCACTTCCTACTTAGAAAAAACAGGGTTAAGGACTGAATCAACTCTGACCTTTAAGTGTAACTTGAAAAAGCCATAGCCTAAAAATGAGTCATACAAAGACTTTAAACTAACTACACAATTGCCAGACTGTATTTCATACAAAGAAGCAAGGAGAAAACTTTGCTTTACTACTTTCTGAAAACAGAAGACATGTCTTTATAGTAAAGAAACACACACAGTCAAAACAAGGGTCATATCAATGCTTAGCAAGAGAGAGAGAGAGACAGAGACAGAGAGAGACAGAGAGAGAGGAGAGAGAGAGAGACGGGGGGGGGCACATATTCTCCCCCTGCTACTGTTTGGGGGTAAAGGGCACCTCCAAGTGCTATTTAAGAGGTCCAGGACCCTACCAGCAATTCTTGGTCAGACATTTGTTCAGTATAAGGACATGAGGAAGCAATGCTTCTCAGACCCTGCAGTGCAAGGCACAACAGGATCAATCTACGTTGCTCAAGGCCCCAGAGCTGCACTTGGATGATGCACAGGGACCATGTGATGGTGGTGCCAGAATCAAACCCAGCCCCAGTGATGGCTGAAGCCTCTGAACTATCTTCCAGCCTAGATCTCCACCTTTTTATTGTGTTGTGGCAATGACACAGGGTCAATGCACTGGCTATGGCAACAAGAAATCCCAAATGGCAATACTCCCGAAACCCCTTGTCACTGTGGGGCAATCAATGTTGGGAACTAACCCCATTTGCAAGATAGGTGTTTTGCCACTAGGGAGTCCTCAGAGAAACCACTTTCAATAAGAAAAGATATTCTTGTTTAATTTTTTCTCCAAATAATAAATAGTTCATTTAAAAGTCACTATGGTATAATGTATAAAGTAGTGTACTTCTGTGGTTTTTTTTTGGGGGGGGAAGGCACTGGGTGGTCCTAAAGGCTTTCTTCTAGCTCTGCCCTCAAGGATTACTCTAAGTGATGTTTAAAGGACCATTATGTGCTACCAGATTTAAACTTGAGTCAGCCACATGCCAGGCAAGTGCCCTTCCCACTGTACTATCTATCATCCAGCCCTAAGGTAGTGAAGTTTTAAACCAGAATTGGTTCTGTCATATTTCCTACTATCTGAATTCCAACAGTCCCAAGAAACCTGAGCTGAGCCAGAGAGATAGCATGGAGGTAGGGCATTTGCCTTCCATGCAGAAGGACGGTGGTTAAAATCCCGGCATCCCATATGGTACCCCGAGCATGCCAGGAGCAATATCTGAACTTAGGGTCAGGAGTGACCCCTGAGCAGCTGCCGGGTATGACCCAAAACAAACAAGCAAACAAAAACAAAGAAACCTATCCTTCCATAATTATCATTCTAATTTAGTCTAGTATTTGGTATACCACTCTACATATAATAATCTTAATATTCTAGAGTAGATTGGGGGCTAGGGAGATAGTCTGACGCCTACATACAGTAGCCACATTTTTGATTTCCCAACCCCAAAGATCCTCAAGCAAAAGAATGGGAGTAAGAGCTAGAAAGATAGTACAAAAAATAGGGCACTTGGATGACCCAGGTTCAATCTCTAGCACCCTCTATGGTTCCTACCAGGAGTGATCCCTGAATGGAAAGCTGGGAGTAAGCCCTGATCACAGCTGGGTACAACACCAAAACAAAAACAAAAGCAGAAAAAGTTTAGAGTATTCTCCCTCTGTCCCTTTACCAACACCACCATATATCATTCCAAATACAAAATAAATTAATAAATGAGAAAAGAGTGAAGGTCCGGAATGTGACTCAACAGTGAAGTTCAAGCTCACAAGTTTCAGACCATGGGTTCAATACTCAGAACCTGGAAAACATTTTTAATTGAGAAAATTTTTCAAGATAATTTCTTATATTAAAGATAGAAATATTTTCTAAATATAGAAAAGTCAAAATTGGGAGCCAGAGAGATAGCACAGTGGCATTTGCCTTGCAGGCAGCCTTCCCAAGACCAAAGGTGGTTGGTTCAAGTCCCGGCATCCTATATGGTCCCCGTGCCTGCCAGGAGCTATTCCTGAGCAGATAGCCAGGAGTAACCCCTGAGCACCGCCAGGTGTGGCCCAAAAACAAAAACAAAAAACAAAAAAAGAAAGAAAGAAAGAAAGAAAGAAAGAAAGAAAGAAAGAAAGAAAGAAAGAAAGAAAGAAAGAAAGAAAGAAAGAAAGAAAGAAAGAAAGAAAAGAAAAGTCAAAATTGAATCAGTAAGAATTGGCACAAGTTGCCAAGCACTGACAGTTTCAAAAAATGCTGACCTGTAGTAAAACCCCAATGGGAAGAAAATGCAACTTTCAGAGTCTCTCTTGCACCTGTTCTTTCAGGTCAAGTAACTTCTCAACAAGCCTGTGAAATTATCCTACTACTACAAATGGCCTTGGTCCATCTGTAACTTATATACTAAGAACGTAATACCTTGAACAAGTATATACTGGTTGATTCAAGCGTGAGGGCACAGCAAGGAGAGACCACAGTGCCACACACCACCACAAGAGATCTAAAAGTAGAGAAACAAGAGATAGTCCAGTGGGAAAGGTGCTGGCTGTGCATGCATTCGACCAAATTTTTGATCCCTGGCATACCATATGATCCCCTAAGCACTCAGAAGGTGTGATTCCTTAGTGCAGAGCCAGGAGAAATTCCTGAGTATAAGTGGGTGTGGCTCAAAAATAACAAATAAATTTTAATAAATAGAAAGAGAACAGTCAAGTTGTGCATCTAGACTGAAAGGTTTGGCTCCATTATCCAGCTTCAAAGCCTCAACATCCACAGCATTCTGCTAATTAAGTTATAGAATCCTGAAGTGGGCTACCTGGTATGGCCATCCAGTGTACCATGTTATTCTAGGAATTATTCCTAGAACTCTACCTGGAATCAGCTCTGACAACTTTGCCAAGAAATGTGAAAGACCTAATTTTCTAGATCAAATTCTTCCTCACTGAAACTGGCAACAGTGGTCTGCTTTCAACAGGTGAATGCAGAGCTGCATGCCACTGAGTGGGGGTGAGGGGAAGTAATAAGGAGAGAAGGATTCCTTTAAGTTCTTATCACTAGTAAAAGGAAACATTCTAGCAAGGTGAATTCTGAGAATGGAACATGAAAAAAGCAACAGGCAACACTGTTGAGGAGATAGATTATCCTCTAGACTCTTCAATGACTTTGAAGAACTACTGGATGAGTTTAAAATCATTTTACGTAAATCATTCCTCCTCTAGTCACACTGGCACAAATGATGTCTCACTCCGAATTAAGGTCTGCTCTAAATATTATGGAAGCCTAATGGGAGAGAGTGATTAATAATTTGAATCTCAGCTTTATTATCTGAGATGAGAAAGCTCTCAAAGAAATTGAGCGCTTCAAATGTGACTCAGTGCCACTAAGAAACTGCATTTAAAAAATTAATTTAGAGTCAAACCATAACTTCAACTGCTAGTCAGACTTCAATGTATTTGGAATGCTTCAAATGTATGAATCTGTTTGGCTGAGATGGGCAAGGGGAAGGGATGTAGTGCTGGAAGACAATATGCATAAAACCCTACTATTTACAGTATTATAAAACACAATGCCTAAAATTAAAAAATAAATTTTGAGGCCAGAGAAACAGTACAGTGGTAGAGTTCTTGTCTTATATGCCACCGATCTGGGTTCAACCAATGACATCCCATCTAGTCACATTCAAGCCTGCCAAGAATGACCCCTAAGCCCAGAGTCAGGATTAAACCCTAAACACCATCAGTTATGACCCCCAAAATAGTAAATAAATAAATTCTTTAAATGTTTGAATCTATTTTTTTCAATTGTACATTTTATGAGTAACTAAATGCATACCAGATTCGGTATAGGGGAAAAACATATAAAATACTTTAGTAATTACTTATATTAATTCCATGTTGAAATAATTATAGTTTTAGATATATTGGGTTAAGCAAATTCAATTGTTAAAATTAACTTTATCTGCTTCTTTATATTAGATATAGCTACTATAAAACTTGAAATTACAAATAAGGTTTGCTTTTCATTTCTTACTGTAAGGCAGAGTTTCTCAAAACTGATTTGGTCTACTGCTCCCTTTTCAGGGAAAAATTAATCACTCAGTGCTTACCTGGAAATCTACCTTTCTAAGCAAACAACCAGTAATATCTCTCATCCCCCTCCCTACACACACACACACACACACACACACACACACACACACACACACACACACACACACACACACACACACACACAAACCTGCACACAGATGCTACTCCCTAACCCCTAGGTTATTTCAGCACCCTTTAGGCATGCTTCCATCTGCTCACAGAAATGCTACATTCGGGGAAATAAAACATTTGAAAAGCAGACTTATGAATAGGAATAGAGCTGCTGAGAACCAGATTGAAAGACCAGGGCCTCACAGATTTTAGATTAGCCACTGTGCCCCTTCATACACACATAATTCAGGGGTCCTCAAACTTTTTAAACAGGGGGCCAGTTCACTGTCCTTCAGACTGTTGGAGGGCCAGATTATAGTAAAAACAAAAATTATGAACAAATTTCTATGCACACTGCATATATCTTATTTAGAAGTGAAGAAACAAAATGGGAATAAATACAATATGTGGCCCGCGGGTCGTAGTTTGAGGACCATTCGGATGGTCCCATACTACATGAACCTCAAGACAGGAGTGATCCCTGAGCATCCTGAATGGAATAAGGAGAAGGAATTATGATGGAGTTCTGGAGAGAGAGCCACATAGTACAGCTTAGGAGGTGCGAGGCTTTGAGTGTGATTCCCACTTCTCACTATATCATCCTCCTACACCCACACTTCTGGCTCACATCACTAAGAGTGGCCCTTATAAAATAAATAAAAATGTAAAACAATTTAAAGGATAGCTCCAATTTGTGCCATAGAGAAATAAGCTTTCATAAAAAGAAAAATATTTTTAGATTTCAATAAAATGTATTAAAAAAAAACAATAAATTCCTTTTAAATTTTCTAGAGACCTTAGCATCTCCCTAAATCAAACCTTTAAGTATTCACATAATTTACTAACAATAATCCTGACCTAACAATAAACAAAATTGGGGGATGAGGGGTGGTAGGCCATGTCCGTGGTGCACAGGTTTTACTCCTGGCTGTATTATCACTCTGGCTCTCTTTTTCTTTCTTTTTTTTTTTATTTTTTTTTTATTTTTCTTTGTTTATTTTTAGGTCACAACGGCAGCGCTCAGGGGTTACTCCTGGCTCTATGCTCAGAAATCACTCCTGGCAGGCTCGGGAGACCATATGGGATACCGGGATTTGAACCACCGTCCTTCTGCATGAAAGGCAAATGCCTTACCTCCGTGCTATCTCTCTGGCCCCTCTTTTTTTTTTTTAAGGCTTTAAAAATATTTGTTTAGGGGGCTGGAGTGATAGTGCAGTGAGTAGGGTGCTTCCCTTGCACACAGTCTTCTGGACTACATAAGGTCCCCCATGTACTGTCAGAAGCCCTGAGAACCATCAGGTATGCCCAAAAAAGGCAATATATATATATATGTATATATATATATATACATATATATATATATATAATAGGATATAACAAAATTTTTAAAACAGGGGACCAGAGACTCAATGGATAGTAGTATGTTTTTATGTAGGAGTTCCAAAATTGAACTCCTGAGCACCACCAAGAATGATGACACCACCACCACTACCAACACACACACACACACACACACACACACACACACACACACCACACACCAAAAGTAAAGCCTAAGGGAGTATCCTGTGGGAAGGAAGGGGGAGGGATCTGCTTTAGCAAGAAGCTTAGTAGCCGATGAAAACCATTCTAGGAGATATGAAGTTAAATTTCTAGGAAATAACCCATTTATCTTGCAGTTAGAGCCAAGGAGCTATGAGCTCCACTTTCTAATGATAAGTCCAAAATCAAGTTAGAAATGAAAGGGAGCAACTGGATAGGACAGGAAAGCAATCAAAGTATGATACAGGATTCCAGCCTGGCAATGCAGAGGTCAGTGAGGAAGGTCCAGGACTAGAAAGACAGGAACAAGTTGCTTTGTTTGCTTCAGGGCAGGAGCAGGTAATGGTGAATTCAAAACTGACGTGCAAGCCCCAGGTAGTTTTTTTATAAGCACAGCTAATTAAATCTCACCAGACTTACGTGAGGTAAATAGGGAGCCCTGCAGGCCTACACCAGTTATACTAATGAGGCCAAATAAAGAAAGCTCTCTCTTCTAGTCACCTTCCCAGACCCAAGAGCTCTGGATTAGCTACCACAGTATAGAAGTACAAAAAGTTCACCCATCTGGGTCATTAACATATACTCCAGCAGCCTTGCTGATAGGCATAAAGACAAACACTGCCTTGGACACTGTTTAGGTGGTGGGGCACCGCCTTTGATGTTGCCTGGCACCCAATGCCCATTGAATTATCACCTCTAGATGCAACCCACCTGCCACTCCTTGCCACACCATCACAGTTCAAAATAAATAAACAAACCAAACAAAAAAAAATCCTTCTGTTTCATTTGTTTGTTTCTGGGCCACACCTGGTCTTGCTCAGGGTTCACTCCTCAATCTGGGCTTCAGGAGCACCCCTTTGAGAGGACCATTATGCTATTCCAGGGATCAAATCCAATAGCAGGTGTGTAAGGTGCCTTAATTCCTGTCTAAGTCTCTGCCCAGGGCTGAAGAAATAATATAGCAGGTACTACCTTGTAAGTGGCAGACCCAAATTCCATCCCCAGCTTCTTTTCTGGTCCCCAAAGACCACCAGTAATGAGTCATGAGTGCAGAATTAGGAGTAACCCTTGACCACAAAAACAAAACAAAAAGTCTCAGTCCTACTATCTTATCTCCTGAGCACCTAGCTTAGGAGCAAGTCCCAAAAGTTCTGGGTGTGGCCACAAAGCCAAATTAAAACAAAAGCCCAGATTACCAAAGACATACCTATTTCTTTAAATTCGTATCAACATATTTACTTATGATTTACGACTGATGAACAACGTCTCTGAAAATAATGATTTATTTTAGCTGTCAGCTACATTCAGTTTCCAGTTGAATACAGTAAACATCAACTATTCTAATCCAGCAGTTTCTTGAGTTCCTAGACACTCATGAGTGAGGGGTGATGTTTACCTGAGCATTATCAATGTGAAGTGGGAAAGGGGGAGGTTTTCAAGCCAAGGAATCACATACGCAAAATTAAAGAGGTGTTAAACAAATTCCTTTCTCTCCCTTCAGAAGCTAAATCTACATGCTGACAATGTAAACAGCAGCCACAGTTGTGCTTTGATCTGCTAATTACAAAACATTTTTACCTTTTCAGGCAATTGGGACTTTTTAAGAGGCCACTTTATGGATTAAAAGGGCAGTATAAATAATTATTCTCTAATTCATGCTAAAAATGCACTTGGAAGTTGTTTTGTTTTTTTTTCATTTAAAAAGTATTAACTAAAAGACTACTATTCAATGCTGGCTCCTGGGGTTATATCCAGGTATCTCCAAGATCCAGAATTTCCTCTATGCCCCCCATCTCCACCCCCAGGCATCTAGCACTCTGTATGGTCAAAGAAACCAAGACTTGCTAAGGATATGGTTCAATTTGTAGAGTAGATGACCTATATATCTCAATGCCTAGATTTGATCCCAAATGATCTCATGTCCATTCTCTATTATTCTCACAAATTGTATGAACTCAATATATGTGTATGTATAAAATATGTGATATACTTATGCATACTCACATCTAATAAAGCAACTGTAAAAAAATACAGGCAGGGGTGGGGAAGGTGGGAGGGGGCAGTGATGGTGGGAATGCTGCACTGGTGAAGGGGGGGTGTTCTGTTTATGACTGAAACCCAACTATAATCACACTTGTAATCATGGTGCTTATATAACGATTAAAAAAAAAAAACAAAAAACAAGACTCACTATACAATTCATCTTTACCTCTTGGCTCCTATTCTGTACCTAGCCTAATAAGCAGTTCTCAAACCGAGGCTCAGAAACAAGGATGGCTGATTAAAATGCGGCTATTGGAGCCCTGGCAGTCAGGGAGATACACTGAAGAGAGCTCAGTGGATGAAGCCCCCTGAACTGATTTCCCATACACTCAACTGCCTGGAAAACACTGCAGTTCTATTAGGCACCATTTCTTACTCAACATTTCTATACAGAGCTAAGCTTCAATTTGGTAAGAGAAATACCATTGCCTTAGGCTGTTTCTCTAATGGCTAACAAAAAAGCTTTTGAATCAGAGGACACCAAACTTAGCTGGCCTACTGCCCCTTTATCAAAAAATAAATCAAATATCACACGCTCCTCACCAACTTGGAAATCTGCATACTTTGATTTTTTTTTTTTAAATTCACTAACAAAAAGGCACCTTCTCCCATTGCACATAAGGCTACCACTCCACCACCATCCCCATGATTCCTATGGGGTATAGCCCTCTTTCACCCACTTTGGGAAAGATTGTAAAAGCAATATCCCCTCCCTCCATTTTTCTATCCCCTTTGATTTTCTAATATTAGGTTGGGGGAAGCTGGGCTGTACCTAACTGTGCTTAGCGCTTGCTTCTAGTTCTGCGCTCAAGGATTTTCTGTGCATTTGTGGGGGAACCCAAAAGCAGTCCAGAAGATCCGAAAAACTGCCTTAACCCCTTAAACTACTTCTCTGCCCATCTCTCATATCTCTCATATATATCTTTAGTTTAGGGCAGGGCTGAGGAGTCAGAGTCGGAGGAAATTTTGGGTTCCTGGAGTTGGAGTCGGAGCATTTATCTACCAACTCTACAGCCCTGGTTTTCAGACCACATGTAGCAATGTTCAGGGGTTACTCCTGGCTCTGTGCTCAGGAATTACTTTCTGGTGTCCTTTGGGAACCACATGAGATAACAAAGATTGAACCTGAGTTGGCCGCATGGCATGAAAAGCAAGTGCCCTACTTTCTGTACTATCTCTCTAGTACCAGCCATCTCTATTTTATTTGGGGGGGGGGGGGTGTTGGTTTTTGGGTCACACCCAGCAGCGCTCAGGGGTTACTCCTGGCTCTACGCTCAGAAATCACTCCTGGCAGGCTCAGGAGACCATATGGGATGCCAGGATTTGAACCACCATCCTTCTGCATGCAAGGCAAATGCACTACCTCCATGCTATCTCTCCGGCCACCATCTCTCATATTTTTAAGAAGAAAGCTCCTATATGTGATACACAGCCCAAGTAATTAACAATTTCTTTTCTAAATTTCTTCAGTATTTTATTATAAAACAAGAGTGTGAACTAACTATACCCTTCTCAATTAATAATCTATTTTAAAATGTTATGTTTATAGGAAAAATAAACAGAAAGCTGTAAGTTCTCATATATTCCCTTAATCTACCTCATCTCCCTTCACTCCATGGCACTCTCAATTTTCCCTAACATCTTGCATTGATGCGGTATGTTTCATAAAGTTGATAAGCTAATAATGACACTTTATCATCTACTACAATCTATAGTTTACATTAGGGCTCATTCTTTGTCCTGTGTAATTCTATGCACTTGCACAAATGTATGTCTTGATATCATCTACCATTACAGTTCTTAAGAGAACAGTAGCTTCACTGTCCTAAAAATCCCATGTTCCACCAATTCATCCATTCCTTCTTCCTTCCTTCTCACAAAATCCCTGGCAAATATTGGTCATTTTATTAGCCCCATTATTTGCCTTTTTCAGAATGCAGATAGCTGGAAAAAACAATATGCAGGCTTTTCAGACTGGCTTCTTTAACTGAACAATATGCATTTATTGTTGTTGCTGAACAACCACCATTATAAGAATGACCACACTCTACATTACATTTTTGTTACCTACTGAATGACTTCTTGGTTGCTTCCAAGTTTGAGCTATTACAATTAAAGCTGTTAGAAAAATTCATGTGTCAGTTTTGTGGAGGTAGCTTTTCAACTTATTTTCATAAATACACATAAATATGATCAGCTCAGTATAAATTTAGTTTTAAAAAAAAACTTACAAATGTCTCCAAAGCAACTGTACTATTATTTCATAACGACCGTGAATAAGTACTCTTATTTTATTATCCCACATCCTTGCCAGCTTTTAGATCTTAGCCATTCTAAAAGGCATGTATCATTGAGTTGATGTGCAATTTCCCTAATGATACAATGTCAATATCTTTTCAAAGATTTCTTTGCTACCTGTATATCTTCTGTGGTGAGGTGTGTGCAAAATATACTTTTCACTATTCTAAAATTTGTTCTTCCCCAAAATGCACAGCTTGAGAACACTGGAGTGACCGGTTAGAAAGTGTTGAAAATTGGGTTACATTAAGTAACACTGTATGGAACTGTGTTAACACACTCGAAGCTGAAATGGACCGATTCATAATTAAAAAAGGAGGTACACAGAATGAGAATTACCAATGGTCAGCTCAATCTAACTAAGAAGATTGGCCTGAGACCTAAGTCCTTTATCTTTTCTTCACTGGCTGCTGACTTTAGATTTCTGTTTTTGCAGGGCCAGAACATATGGCTCTCAGAAACAAATAAAGTGCTCTTCTGCTAAGGCACTTTCCCAGCCTGAGTGCTGACGTTTTCAATCATAAATCCTTCCCAATTTTGTAACCATGAACAATTTTGTTGTAACCATGGTGCTTAAATAAAGCAATTAATAAAAAAAAATACAAGAAAAAATAAAATCAATAGTAATAAAGTTCTGTAGTGATAAAAATTTTAAATAAAAAAATTAATGTAATATGAACAGGTTTTGCCATAATCAGGAAATCAAGGCTATCAGTGATAAAAAAAAAAAAGAGGGATTGGGAATTAAGATAGTTGAAGGTAATTCTCCCAGAAAATCACTGGGAGGTGAGCTGGGAGAAGGGAATGATTGGTTCTATTCCTTAAAATAGGCTAAACTAGCCTGCCAAGAAAGAGAAGAGGCAGAAGTTGGGCTTGCAGCTGGGAAGCTGAGATAAGCAAAATACCATGGAAGCAAATTATTCAAAGTATGTATGACAGGTCACAAATCAAACTCAAATTTAAAGCCCCTATGAAGTCTCAAAGAGATTTAAAAAAAAAATACTTCCTTTGTCTCAAGGAAGGGAAGGAAAGAAAAAGGGTAGTAATGCAGTAAGACTGACTGGCTAGCTTGGAGCTGGTAAGGGAGGTATTAAGGGACAGAGATAGAAGTAGAAGAAAAAAGTACAAGCAAAAAGAGTAGGGAAGAAAACCAGGGCACAGAGATTACCCTCAAACACAACAACATTAAGTTTTCATTCCTTTTTGCATAGGCACATTAAGATGGGGAAATCTTATATTCAGAAACAAGTTCTTATCTACTAGGGATAAGAACCCATAAATTTAATAATACAGGGGTGCCTCCCACTCTGAACATTTGTCATGGGGAGTTTACTTAGATCTCATGTGATTGAACATCGACTGTCCAATCCTGATCCCAACCTTAGAACTGGCACAGTTCCCCGCAGCAGCACCAGAAAGTAAACTCCCCCCGAAGGAGTCCCGAATACCACTCTGGTATTAACTTGCCCAGGGTAGGTTCATATGACATCCTCACAATGAGGATACCCTACCTCATCACCTAACAGTAAGATGAAATCAGAAGACACTCCATCCTTTGATCTGTGCAAAAACCAAGATCACTAAATACAGAAAACTGACTAAAACAATGGTGACCAAGCAGAACATCTGGAACCATAAAGGAAGACTATCCTAGACTTTGTCCTAGGATCTGTGTAAAAACCAAGATCTCTAATTATAGAGGACTGACTTTGACAACCACAACTGAGCAGAACATTTCCTGGCACCATAAAGAAAAGACCTAGGGTTCAACAATGAACATATCTGAAGCCTGTAGTTGATCTCATCACAGTATGCTTCAATGGTGGAGACTCCCTGTATCTCTTAGGCCAAGAGAATTTCCTTTTTAATTTTTCTAATACTTACTGTGCCTATGCAAAAAAAAAAAAAAAGCCTTGCCACACCAGCCCTTTTTGTTCTTTCTTTTCTTCTTTCTCTTTTTTTCTTCTATTAAATTTATACTTACAGCTTCTAGGGAGGGGCTCTACCCACTTCCTTTTTTGTTAATAGACCATGAATCATATTATTCTGCCTCATATTTCTTCTCATATGTCTTCCTACAAATTGAGAAAAAAAAGAAAAAGTGGATGATACTAGAGCAAAGCAGTCTCATGCGCACTGAGTGGAGATTATAAAAATGACCAGACCTAAATACCCAACCCAAAGTCAATGACAATAGAATCAAGAGACCCAAACTACAACAAACTACACACAAAAAAGACCTGTTATACTAGAAGTTCAGAGGGTTAAGGGTGGTGGTATGAGAGGCATACAGGGAACAGGGGCTGAGGGAGGCCAACACTGGTGGTGGAAACTGCCATAATTCACTGCCACTATGTATCTTAAATATAACTGTGAAAGACTTGTAGTTCACATTGGTCTGAATAAAAATTATTTTTAAAAAAAAGAGAGTAGGAAAGAAGTATTTCTAATACATATTACCCTTGAGCACAGAGTCAAGAGTAAATTCTGAACACTGCTGGCTGCAATGTAAAACAAAATAAAGCAAAAAGAAAGCCACTCGTTTCTCTTAGATTTTCTTAATGAAAGTTGTCTTAATTGTTGCATATATCTAACAGATAAGCAAATGAAGAAAATCCCTTCCAAATATAGGTTTATATCTGAACTGAAATTTTTTAAAAATCCATTTAGGATACAAAACAGATTAAAAATAATTTGTGTTCAGTGAATACACTTAACCTGTATTCAGCAACAAATCATACTATTCACTCAATAATAATTCCTTTAGTAATGACAGCAATGTTTCTCAAGCCACTGATTTATTAACATTTTTATCATTTGCAACAGTTTCATGCATAATTATCTCCTTTATACTCAATTCCATTATCACAATTCTGGGGAAACTATGTCTATTCTCATTTTACAAATAAAGCAGAGTCTCTTGAGGTGAAGAAAATTTTCATTGCATGATTGTTAGCACATGACAGAACTAGAATTCAAACTCTGGATTCCATTTCCAAGAAAATCTCCATCTCTGCTACTATTTGCTATATGCAATGATATAATAAAACATGTTGTAAAATGCTAATATTTGTTATTTTAACTATTAAGCGAAAATAAACAGTAATTTTAAAATACCCTGGAAATTTTTTTAAAAAATAATTTCCTGAGCCAAAGTGATAGCACAGCGGTAGGGCATTTGCCTTGCATGCTGCCAACCCAGGACAGAGCCAGATTCAATCCTTGGTATCCAATGTGGTCCTCTGAGCCTGCCAGCAGTGATTTCTGATTGCAAACCCAGGAATAGCCCAAGTGCCGCAGGATGTGACCCAAAAACCAAAATAAAATAAAATAGTTTCCAGATTGGGGTGTTTATAAGTTTTGTATTGTTTATGTTACCTTGATGAGAAATACATTGGCAGTCCATATTCATATTCCTACAAAAATCACTATCATGAACTGACTGTGGTGGTTCCTGGAGCCTTCTGGACACATTACAAAGTTACCTGCCATGTATGCTATTTTGCAACTACTGAATAGCCCATTTACAAAGTCGCCTTTGCCAGATGTTATAAGATGGTTAACTTCTTTCTAAACCTTTAACTTCAGTCACACACCCTTAGTAAACCTCAGCAATTATGCTGGAACAATGTTGTCCAAGCTTCTAAACATTCGATAAATAAGGATAAATGAAAACGGTAGTCATACCTGTCTAGGAATTGGGAATCCCATATAATGTTATTTATCTGGGGTAGGTAGATTTGCGAGACAGATCCAATACTCAAGGGGAGATCACTTCTGGTGGTATGAAGGGACTGCATGCAGTAACAAAATTACATGGGACCAGAGCAATGGCACAGTGGTAAGGCGTTTGCCTTGCACATGGCTGACCCAGGTCGAACTGCGGTTCAATCCCCTAGGGTCCTATATGACCTCCCAAGTCAGGTGTGATTTCTGAGTGCATAGCCAGGAGTAACCCCTGAGCATCACCAGGTGTGGCCAAACCCCCCCCCCAAAAAAAGATTAAACATGTCTGTTACATATAAGGCATGTGCCTTACCCCTGTACCTTCTCCCCATTCCCTGTCCCCTCCTGTATTAGTGTTTAGAGTCCTTAAACTTTTTGCCATCCTGGCAGTTTTTTCCTTTTATTTAAACACCATGATTACAAAGTTGCTCATGATTGGATTTCAATTTTATAAAAATGTAGTCCACCTTTCACTCACGAACATTTCCTAGCACCAATGTCCCCAGTTCCTCCCCTACCCCTGGCATTTAACTTCTCTCTCTTTCTCTCTTTCTTTTTCTCTCCCTCTCCTTCTAACTCATTCCCTCTCCTCCTCCCTCTCTCCCTCTCTTTTTCCCTCTCCCTTTTTCTCTCTCTCCCTTTTTCTCTTTAGACATCATGGATTGCCCTATTGTTAGTGAAGGGTTACTGTGCATATCACTGTATCTCCATTCAAGACCCAGTTATTGTCCAGAATATTCAGTTCCAAATATCATTGTCATAATGGTCCCTTCTCTACCCTAACTCACTGCTCCACTAATTGTGGCAAGCTTCCTACTATGGACTGGTTCTCCTGGCCCTGTCTCTGGATATTATTACCATACTATCTTTTATTTTTCTTCTATTCCATAAATGAGTGAGATTATTCTATATCTATTCCACTGACTCATTTTGCTCAGCATATCCATATCCATTCATGTATAAGCAAATTTCATGACTTCATTTTTCCTAATAGCTGCATAGTATTCTATTATACCACAGTTTCGTTAACCACTCAACTGTTCTTGGGCACCTGGGTTGATTTCAGATTCTGGCTGCTGTAAATAGTTTTGTTATGAACATGGGTGTGCAGAGGACTTTTTATGACATTTTTGGAACTCACAAATATTCAATCTCATAAGCACCACCACCGTAGGCACAACCAAATAGATCTATTCCAGGATAAATATATAACACTAACATTTTAAAGACTTGAGTTTAGGCACTCAAATTATTTCCAAATAATTATGGTATCTTAGTAAGATTTGTACATTTCTCATTAGATTCCTTCATTAGAAACTACTTTATTATTTTTCCTTATTTTTTCTGGGTATTATCTTTTGTACTACTAAAACGGAGAACTATGAAAAATGAGTTAAGCTGCTACTCCAACAAGAGACCTTAAAATAAAGAATTTCCAGGAATTTCTCAGAGGTCTTCAGTGAATTGATCCTATTGACAAATATCAAAAGCAGAAATAAAAAAAAAACTTGGGACTGTATCAAACTAAAAACTTTTTCATTGTAATGAGGCCTACAATACAAAGACACTACACTAATTGGGAGACAACATTTGCATATCACATGCTGAACAGAAGGCTAATGTCCTAGATATATAATTCTTGAAGCTCAACAACAACAAAACAAACCTTCAAAAATGGGAAGAAACGGGCCGGAGAGATAGCATGGAGGTAAGGCGTTTGCCTTTCATGCAGGAGGTCATCGGTTCAAATCCCGGCGTCCCATATGGTCCCCTGTGCCTGCCAGGAACAATTTCTGAGCCTGGAGCCAGGAATAATCCCTGAGCACTGCCGGGTGTGACCCAAAAACCACAAAAAAAAAAAAAAAATGGGAAGAAACAAATAGATACTTCCTTAAAGATGGCCAAGAAAGTGTTCATCTCTTGGTGATCAGGGAAATATAAATCAAATCAGAATGTGATAACACCTCGGAAAAGGGACTCTCATTCTACTACTGTTATTAAGCTGGTTATTACTACTGTTATTTATCCCTGTATCTTATTACTACTGTTATTAGGCTGGTTGCCTGGTTTAGCCTCACTTGTTTCCCCCTTTTGGAAGAGAAAAGTTTGACTAATATCAGCAGTACTAGAGGACCATATATAGTGCCAGGAATGAACCAGGGTCAGCTACCTGCAATCAAGTTCCTTACCTATACTATCTCTCTAATCCCAAGCCTCACTTCCTTATGACTCAGTGATTCTATGCCTGGGCATCTACCTACCCACACACAAAAGCAATTATTCCAAAGGACATATGCACTTCTATATTCATTGCAGCATTATTTACAATAATCAAAACTGGAAACAGCCTCAGTGCCCAACAACAGATACATCAGATACACAGCTAAATGATGACACGCGCACACACACACACACACACACACACACACACTACTGGGCTATAAGAAAGAATGAAATTTTGCTGTTAGCTACAACTTAAAAGGAATTGGAGGGCTGTCCTGCTGAGTGAAGTGAGTCAGAAAGTGAAAGGCAAAATACTGGATAATGTTACCCAAATGGGAATTTAAGGAAACAAAGAAAGGGATTACACCATCCCAGGTGAAAACAAACCCTGAGACATGATCAATAAAACTGGGAACTGAGTGGGGGAGGGGAGTAGAAACGAAGACAATGGTGAAAGAATCCTGATACTGATGGAAGGACAGCTCTGCAATGATTTCAATACTACTGCAAACTATGATAACTCAATTTAAAAATAAATGGATTAAAAGAAAGAGGGGCAAAAAGAAAAATAAAAAAATATTTACCAAGAAGCTTGCTTTGAATGTTTGAAATAGCTCCAAGGATTTCCACTCTCAAAAGGTTCTAAGTCAATAGAAATGAGTTAGTGTATAGAAAGCAGCATGTGAGGGTAGAAGTGCTTTAGTACTTAGTACTTATGACTACCAGTAGTCATAGGCCCCAGCTAGAATGAAACTCTAAGATGGAAATTCCACTGTAGATAGATCCACCCTGGTCCACAGGACAAACTTACAGGCAGTGAAAACAACCTATGTGTATATGGGGAACAGCTTTGGGTGTGGGGTGTAAAAGGACGTTGTAGGCAGAGGACAACTTGTACAACAGTCAGCATCATGAAAGGTTTGGGGAACACAAAATCACCTGGAAATGAATCTATATAGTACAGAGAATACATTACATGAGAAACTGTCCACAGAGAGAAGATTTTAAGACAAAGGCATTTAAGCAGAGAAGTGACTGATTGGGTATGGATTAAATGTGAAGTATGGTTTCTAAAGAAGATTAAACTAAAAGCAGGAAAATAAGTTCTCAAATGGAAAGGAATGAGTCCCTTTTAAGAGATGCTTAAAAAATACAATGAATAGGAATGAGTGAGTTCCCACTGCTATTAACATTTTCATTCCAAGTGAAATGGACAAAAAAACGTCTATCAGAGAAAAGACAAAAGCTCTTGGGTGGGCATTTTGCCTATTCCAGTCATGTATTTTAATAACAGAATAGAAAAATAAGAGATTGAATTTCATTCTCAAAATTCTGAAGAGGAGTCATATTCCCAAGCGCCTTTCAGGGAACCCAAAGGCTACCTGCAGCAATGCCTTGACCTGCCCATGCAAGCTAAAAGGTTCTACGCATATATCTGTGATATCGTCAGTGCTGCTTGGGCCCTGCAGTGGTGAGGGCCATAATCAGAGAGGCTAGGAAGGTCCATAGCCAGAGGGGCTGGGAAGGTCCATAACAAGAGGGCCAAATCTACACTGTGGATCAAATGTGGAGTATCATGAAGTGTTACACATGTGATTAAAGAACTTAGGGCTATCTCTCTGGTCTGAAAAAATAAAATGGAACTTCGATGCTCATAAACCATCCCAACGAAGTCTGAAAATTTTATTAGCTTTTGATCCACTTTATATGTTTCCCTGCTACAGATGTGACTTTAGAATAGTTTAACTATATGTAAAACTACTTTGCGTGATTGCTAGGTCATGGTGTATATATCATTCCACTCAGCCTGCAAAACAAAAATGCCCTGATGTTCACTTAAACTGGTGATTCTCAACTTTTATACAGCTATAGACAGGCAGCAGGAATGGATCAGTAATTGAAAATCACTGGTTTATATAATAGAAATTTATTTTCTTTTTTTGTCGTTGCAACTTATTTTTGTTTGGAGGTTCAGTGATGCTTCACAGTTACTCTTGAATTATTCCATGAATTACTTCTAGCCATGCTTGAAGGAACATGTGGAATGCCAAGTATTGAACCCAGATTAGCTACATACAAATACCCTATTCACTATACTATCTCTCCAGCTCCTAAATTTATTTTATTACAGTTTTGGAGGATAGAGGTTTCAAGATCAAAGTGTAATCAGGGTTAGTTTCTTCTGAGATTTTACTCCCTTGGCTACTGATGTTTATTTTCTCTCCTATTGCCATCCGATGGCCTGTTTTCTAATACCCTCTTCTAGAATAACTGCAGTCATAATAGATTAAGGCCTATTCCTTAATCCATGTAGGTATCTTTAAGTCTATCTTCAAAGACTGAGGAGACAAGTCAAAGGGCTGGAGCACATGCTTTTTTTTTTTAACATGTAAAAGTTATGGATTCAGGGGCGGGGGAGGTGGCGCTAGAGGTAAGGTGTCTGCCTTGGAAGCGCTAGCCAAGTAAAGGACCACGGTTGGATCCCCCCGGTGTCCCATATGGTCCCCCCAAGCCAGAGGTAATTTCTGAGCGATTAGCCAGGAGTAACTCCTGAGCATCAAACAGTGTGGCCCAAAAAAACAAACAAAAAAAAAGTTATGGATTCAATTCCTGGCACCACATGGTTTCTTGAACACTGCCAGAAATGACCCAGACCCCAAGCATGCTACTGTCCCAAGCACTTAGCTGGGAGTACTTTGAGCACCACTAGTTATATCCAAAAACACACAGAAAAAGACTACCTTCAAATAGACTCATGCTAGGAATTGGCTTCAAAATAAGAGGTCACAGGAGAATTAAATCCCTGACACCATACTTAGCTACAATTATGAGATGAGTAGAAAAGCCATAGCCAAGAGAACTGGGGATTGGGGGAGGGGATATTCCTGGCAGTGCTTGCAGGACCACATAATGTTGGGAACTGAACTGAGAACTTCCACATGCAAAGTTTGCACTCCTGTCTTTTAAGTTAGTTCCCCAGTCTTAACTACAACTAGTTATTCACTTTATTTTATTTTATTTTATTTTAGTTATTCACTTATTTATTTATTTTTAGTTATTCACTTATTAATGGGGGACTAAACCAAAGGCATCACATATGCAATTGACCTACCCTCAGTTACAATCCTGCTCCATATAATTATTTTAATAAAAATCTATCATTTCCAAATGCATGAAAAACAAAGAGAAAATAACTCAACAAATTCAGGATTCACAAGATCCCTTCTTAGAATCTGTTTCTTTTAACCAGGGATTATCAGGAGAACTGCTCTATCATTACAAAATCAAGGATCAGTTCTAGAACTATCCTGGGAATTTTAAGTCACTCCTTAAGGGCACCAGAATGCAGACAAGTTACTTTCACACCCATTGGAAGTGATAAAACCCAAGAAGCAATGAAAGAAGGCAAGGGGGATAAGTTTATATAGTTAAATTCCAACACTTGCTTCCAAAACTGTTAAGTATATGATGGCATTCTTGATGTCCATGCCCAGAATTTAATAAAAACTCACTTTTTTTCCTGAACTGTAGCAAAATCTACTGAAGGAGATATTTATTCTGAAACCTGACAACTCTCTAGACAATAAATGTTTGTTTAAAAATCATGAAGTAGGGCCTGGAGAGATAGCACAGCGGCATTTGCCTTGGAAGCAGCCAATCCAGGACTAAAGGTGGTTGGTTCGAATCCCGGTGTCCCATATGGTCCTCCGTGCCTGCCAGGAGCTATTTCTGAGCAGACAGCCAGAAGTAACCCTTGAGCAACGCCGGATGTGCCCCCCCCCCAAAAAAAAACAAAAAAATAAAATAAAATAAAATAAAAATAAAAATCATGAAGTAAAAGCTTCCACAATGTAAATCAAAATGGCCATAAATATATGATTGACTCCCTTTGCGTTCCACCCAACCTAATACTCCCAATATCCCCCCTCTTTAAAACTCAACATGTGAAAGATTATTCAAGAGGCTAGCAAGCAAAAGGGTACAAAAAAGATGTAGTGAATGTAAAACAAAATGTTTCAAAAATCAAAAATTAATGTGCAAAGACAGAGGGAAAAAGTTGTGGAAGAGATGCTATATCTACTCTTTTAAGCATATGTGCTACTTTATTTGGAAAATCACCAAAGTACAATCCCAGTTTTTCTTTTCTTTTTTTTTTAAGCACGTTTTTCCATAAAGGATCATTGCTGAACACTAAAATCATTTATTGAAAGACATTTGAAAAATTCAAACTATCATCGTGGCATTTGAAAGATACAAAGTAACACCACATTAGTCACTTTGTAATTCCAAAAAGGAAAAATGTATCTTTAAAATCACTTTTGCCACTTCTATCAAGTGACAAAATCCTATTTCAATAATGCCAGAATAAAAACTAGGTGCTTCCTAATGAAAGCTGCAACAAGACATACAAGGAAATTTCTTACTAAAAATACTTAGCCGAAATCAATATACCTTATAACTTTAACTCCTATTGGCATCTCAACAATAGCATTTGCCTTGCATGCAGCTGACCCAAGTTTGATGCCTGGCATCCCATTTGTGCCATAAAAAAATGTCAGGAGTGATTCCTTAGCACCGAGCCAGGAATAATCCCTGAGCACTTCGGGATGTAGTATAAAAACAAAGCAAAAAAAATCTAATCTAATACTTATACACAGAAGAAACTAGAGAATGCAAGCTAAATGACTCTATAAGGAAATGATCAGACAAACCCAGACTATATAGGAGGTTCTACAAAAAAAACAGACTTTGCTTCTTAAAGGATGTTAATGTCAAGACTAGAAGAAAAACAAAGTAGAGGTGAGGGAATGTACAAGATTAAAGACTACTACAGAGACACTGCACCATGAGGTTAATGTTAAGTCTCAGATGAGAGGAATGGTTCTGTGGTTTGTGGAAACCATTAGATTGTTATTGAGAAATAGTGTTAAGTACTTAAGAGTGAGAGACCATACCTGTATATTATGTTAAGTGATCCGGGGTGAAGGGGTCTAAACATAAAGATAGATAAAGCATGTGATGCAAAGCAATAGTAATTAATCAATTTAGGCATTCATTGCACTATTTTTTCAACATAAATATATCTAAAAGTCTTCAAAATAAAACTGAAGACATACTCGAATTATGAAAAATAAAATATCATGTCAAAATAAAAGATATAGTTGGGGCCAGAGAGACAGCACATTGCTAGGTGTCTGCTTTGCATGCAGACAACCCGGGACAAACCTGGGTTCAATTCCTGGAATCCCAGATGGTCCCCCGAGCCTGCCAGGAGCGATTTCTGAGTGCAGAGCCAGGAGTAACTCCTGAGCACCACTGGGTGTGCCCCCCCCAAATATAAAAATAAACAAAAAATATAGACTGAAGATTGAAAACTTGCATGAAACTTATTAACAGAATCCTGTTTTGTTTGTTAGTTTAAGAGGCCTTGGGGATAAAACCCCAAGAAAAATACATGAAAGAAACTTAAAGTGTGCTAAATAGAGAGGGCATTATAAGATACTAAAGATCAATCGATCGTTTCTTGAATTATTATAGTAATATAATTCTATAGAACAATACTCTGATTCTTAGGGTGTATATGCCATTAAGTCTGAGTAATACTGATGATTAAAATTAGATGTTAATGTATGAAGGGCATATGAATACTTACTGTAGTCTTTTATCAACACATGTTATAATTATATATTTGAAAAGAATAAATAGTAAAAAGCCTTTATGTTTCCTTAAGTGTTTAACAAAAGCATTATCTTACTTTCTTTTTTTTTAAACTTTATTGATTGGTTTTTGGGCCACACCCAGCAGCACCAAGGGGTCACTCCTGGCTCTGCATTCAGAAATCTCCCCTGGCAGGCTGGAGAACCATATGGGGTTTTGAACAGTATCCCTCCCAGGTAGGCCTCATGCAAGGCAAACACTCCACTGCTGTGCTATCTCTCCAGCCCAATTATCTAACTTTCTTAAAAAGATATACAAGGGATAGTTTTGAGCCACACCCAGCAATTCTCAGGGATTACTTCTGCTCTGACTCAGGAACTATTCCTGATGGTACTAGGTGGGACCATGTAGGATGCCAGGGATTGGACCGAGGTCAACCACATGCACACCAAATGCTCTTCTCACAATATTATCTCTCTTGCCCTTACAAGACTTTCAAAAAGCAAGCTATTCAAAGTATTGAGGGCTCTCAGTAAATTCAAAATTGAGCTGCCATATGACCCAGCAATCCCTCTCTGGGATCTCTATCCCAGAATAAAAAAAAATATTCATCCAAAAAAGATATATGCGGGACCGGAGAGATAGCATGGAGGTAAAGCATTTGCCTTTCATGCAGAAGGTCATCAGTTTGAATCCTGGCATCCCATATGGTCCCCAGTGCCTGCCAGGAGCAATTTCTGAGCATGGAGCCAGGAGTATCGCCTGAGCACTGCCAGGTGTGACCCAAAAACCACAAAATAAAAAAGATGTATGCACACTACTATTTACTGCAACAATACAAAAGCTAAGTACAATACAGTACAATAAGTACAGTACAGTAGATAATACTTGGAATCAACCTACATGTCCAACATCAGATGAGTAGATTATGAAGATATGGTACATGTGTACAATGGGGTACTATATTGCCATAAGGAATGATGAAATTATGCAATTTGCCACAACATGGAGAGAACTGGAAGATATGTTAAATGAAGTAAGCCAGCAGAAGGATAAATAACAGAATGATATCACTTAGATGTGGAATTTACAATAACTCCAGGAAGAAATGCAATGATCTAAATGGGAGTTGTCTTGAATACCTTTGGCCCAAGTATAGTGAAGAAAAAGGAAAGAAACTGAGTAGAGGAGGAAAAACACAAATATGAAAAGATGGGGATCAGGGGCCAAGCAATCTCAGGTCCATTGGTGGAAATTAAAAAAAAAAAATGACAGAACTAAATATTCAAGTTAAAGTCAACAACAATGGAATCAAGAGATCCAAACTCTTAACAATCTACACTGTCAATGGACCTGTATACTGGCAGGCTGGGGAACAGGGGTACAGGATACATTCTGAGAACATGGTAGAGGGAGATCAACACTGGTGGTGGGATTGGCCTTGATTCATTTTATATCTAAAACCCAACTATTAAGGACTTTGTAAATCATAATGGTTTCAATAAAATAAAATTTAAAAAATAATGAAAAAAGCATGTTATTCCACTATGACTACTAATATCATGAAAACATAATTACATAATTACTAACTTTAAGATATTCTTTTCCGGGGCCGGTGAGGTGGCGCTAGAGTTAAGGTGTCTGCCTTGCAAGCGCTAGCCAAGGATCAGGACCGCGGTTCGATCCCCCGGCGTCCCATATGGTCCCCCCAAGCCAGGGGCAATTTCTGAGCGCTTAGCCAGGAGTAACCCCTGAGCATCAAACAGGTGTGGCCGAAAAAACAAAAAACAAAAAACAAAAACAAACAAACAAACAAAAAAAAGATATTCTTTTCCTGGGCTGGAGAGATAGCATGGAAGTAGGGCATTTGCCTTGCATGCAGAAGGTCGGTGGTTCGAATCCCAGCATCTCATATGGGTCCCCTGAGCCTGCCAGGAGTAACCCCTGAGCGCTGCCGGGTATGACCCAAAATCCAAAAAAATAAAATAAAATAAAAAATAAAATATTCTTTTCCAAAGTTTCCATTAACCATACTCTTTTTTTCATTTGGAGAAAAAAGGGAAGATGAGAATTGTAAAGTTATTCCAAGGTCTTAAAATACTGTAATGCATAGGGCTTTGGGGGTGGGGGGTGGGTTCATATGGCAATCCAGGGGAAATGATCTACTTGGCAGGATAGAAATTGTGCCCCTTTTCCTCCTATATGACTCTGCTTATGAATCTCTCCCATCTGGGTGCTCCTAAGTTTTTATATAATAAAAATAACCTTTATTTTTATATAATACAGTATAAAATACATGACTTCTGGGCAGCCCTGTGATAACAGCTCAGAAGAGAGCAATGTATCTAGAGCCCAAGAGAAGGTATAGCAGGGAGGGCACTTGATTTGCACGCTGCTGACTGAGGTTCAATCCCGGCATCCCATATAATTCCCCACTCCCAGCACCGCCAGGAGTGATTCCGGAGTACAGTATCAGGAGAAATCCCTGAGCACAGCCAAGTGTGACCCTAAAAACAAACAAACAAACAAACAAAAAGGCAAAGAAGGAAGGGGAAAAGAAAAGAAAAGGAAGAAAAGGAAAGAAAAGAAAAGAAGAGAAAAAAGAATGGAAAAGAAAGTTGACAAGACGAAAAAGAAAATCACTGTAAGAGGCCAGAAAAGGGGACGCATTGGTGGTAAGAAGGTTGCACTGGTGAAGGAGGTTGTATTTTTTATGGCTGAAATCCAACTACAAACATGTTGTAATCATGAGATTTCAATAAAGATATTAGTATAACTTAGAAATAAAAAATTAAGACCATACTCCAAGGAGATAATAAAAAATCATCATGTGGGAAGCGTCCTCCCCATAAAAGAAGAGAGAAACTGCCTTATCACCAAAGACAAAAGGATATGCAGAAGAATCCTAACAAACAGGCCAGTTGACTTTTCCCAGTTTATAAACCTTGTGTTTGTATCATTCCACTCTTCAATAAATATAGCATAAAATTATAAGCATCTAACTTAGTTTGGGGTCATTTTCTTGAAAAAGATCCCAGTGTCTCATAAAGTATATTTGCATGTTTTTCTAATAATTAAAAATAACATTTTATATTAAAAATTCTATAATGATGTCAGAGTGACAGTCCAGCAAGTAGGGCAGGTAATCAACCTGGGTTTGATTACTGACCCGCAAGCACTGCCAGGAGTAATTCCTGAGTGCAGAGCCAGGAGAAACTGCGGAGCATAGCAGGTATGACTCCCTCCAAAGGTTAAAAAAGATTCTATAATCCTCTACCTTTACTTTCCAATTCCACTGATGCACATAAACACTGTAAAAAGAAAAAAAGTTTGAAGGCTATGTTTCCGTTTTATTCTGTTCATACTAAAACAGCTGCAAATTGCATGTAACTACTGAGTTCTTGAAATGAGACCAAAGAACTAGATTTTATGTTTCATTTCATTCTGATTTACATTTCTGGACCATACCCAGTAGTTCTCAAGGTTTACTCCTGACTTTGCTCTCAAGAATAGACCATTCCTGGCAGGCGCAGGGGATCAAATAGGATGTCAAGGATTGAACTCAAATCTTGGTCACATACAAGGCAAGTTTCCCTACCCACTATACTATCATTATGGCCCTACACTTAATTTTTCTTTAAAAATAGACATGTGTTTCCAACCTTGGACAATGCAGTTGTAGAGCACATCAAAATCTAAACATAAAAGGCAATATATTGGGGTAGGGATATAGTTCAATCCCTGGTATCCCATATGGTCCCCAAGCCCACTAGGAGTGATTACTGACTGCAGAGCCAGGTGTTATCCTTGTGCATTCCTGGGTATGGACCAAAATCTAAGCCAATAAAAAAAAAGGTGGGTGGAGTGGTGGCGCAGCTCAGTAGGACATTTGCCTTGCATGCAGCTCACCTAGGATGGACCACGGTTCCATCCCCAGGTGTCCCATATGGTCCTCCAAACCAGGAGCAATTTCTGAGCACAGTGCCAGGAATAACCCCTAAGCATCACCGAGTATGGCCCAAAGACCAAAAAAAAAGTAAAAAGAAAAAACTAAGGCAATATATTTCAAGCTTTAGGGGAAACTGCTTTGGAAGATTGTATTACCAATTTTGGAATGGGGTAACTGGGAATCAAACTGCTCACCTTCCACACCAGCAGTGACTCAAATATACAAGATAAATGCATACACTGAACTATATCCCTGAGTCTCGCCAGCTAATTCTATATTAGGAATTGTCTCCTTTGGCCTTTCCTTCCACCTCATCTTTTCTCACAATGACCAGAAGTCACACACTTTGTCATCTAATGAAAAAAAAAAAAGCCCACAAAGCGCTACTACCTGGATTGGCATGTGGAGCAAGGCTGGGGTTGAATTCCTGTTAAGCAGGCTCTTATCACACAGCTATATTCTAATAGACTTCTTAGAAGGCTTTTAATTTATTACAAATACATGTCCTCGATGTAATTGAAGAATAAAACAAAATAACTTTAAACCTCACTAAGTAGATTATTAGAAAAAGTACTGAATTCAATAAAATATATCAGTGTGTCTGATCTAAGGGGGCACAGCTGTCAAGGGTAGACAAGGGAGCTACAAGGGGCCAGAGCAGTAGTATAGCAGGGGGTGCTGGCCAAGCAGGTAGCTGACCCAGGTTTAATCCCCAGTATTCAATTCCTGCCATGAGTAATCCTTTAGCACAAAATCAGGAGTGATTCCCAAGCACTGTTGAGTATAGGGGGAAAAAGTATGTGTGGGTGGTGGTGGTGGTAGTGTTATAAGGTTAGTCCAGAGCTTGGAGGCCTTGTAATTGTGAGGCCAGTTTCTACCCACATGTGCCCAATGAGATCCCAGCAACTTAGCTCTCCATAAACTCTATTCCTATAAGCAACCTCCAGTGTGTACAAACATCCCAATTAGTGCAATACAAGAACCATGAAGGCATGCATTAGCAGCATGCACAGATAAGCACCCCAACTACAGAACACCTTATTATGAGCAACAAGAGTCAAATGTACAAGCACCACATCCTCATGCATGGAACTTCCCTGGGCCACCACAGCTGAAAGTGTGTACAGGCCATATCACAAAGGGGATGGGACAGGGTGGGGCTGATTCACTCGGAATCTTTACTTTCGATACAAACTCCATTAGAATACTAAAAATAAAGATTCGATTACAAAATGTTATTTTAAATACACTCCACAAGAAACATCTATATACAAGGTATGCCTAGACCAGAATCCTACATTGCTCTTATCTACTAATGGGTGAGGGGGTAGCCGAAGGGCCACACCAGGTGCTATTCAAGGGACCATACATAGCACCAAAGAGTCAAACCAGGGTTGTATCTGCTATATCCACATGCAAAACCACATGTCTTACCTCCTGAACTTTCTCTCCAGCTTCTAGACCCATATTTTGCCACTTACCTAGTAGTTTTTCATCACTTGACATGAAAAATGGGTTGAGAAACATATCATTTGACAATTCTGTGAATGTCACAGAGTATAATGACACAAAATTACATAGTATAGCCTCCAACATACACAGACTATAAAGTTTAACCCCTAGGAGCCACCATCACATATGTATGTGGTCCTTTAAAAAAAAATCATGAAATACATGACTGTGCCTTGAATGGCTATTACTAAAGCCCTGGGTCTCAGCTTCCCCATCTATACCCTCAACGTTGTTATTTTTACCTTGCAGAATTACTGTGAGGTTTACTGAGTACCATTTTAAAAGCACTTAGCATAGTACCCAGACCTGAAAAACATTCTTTCAATGTCTATTAGTTGTCAGAATTTCCTATAAACTTAAAGCTTTTATTCTCAGTAAATGAAAACAAAGCATAGATGTTCCATGTTACATAAAGTCACAAATCAGCATGCTACCTTTAATGAGGTCCTGTCCAACCAAAAATAAAATCGTACTTCAATAAGCCATTAGGGTTATCAAAAATCCTAGAATTTAGTCATGTACCTTCTATAAATAAAAAGGAAATAAGTCTATTTTATAAATATGTGGAAATATGTAACTTTGGGGGTGTTCTTCTAAGGGGTGCCAATTTGGAGGATTATTTCAAGTGGTACTCAAGTGCTATTTCAAATTCAGTGCTCAGAGAGTTGATCCCAATGATGCTTAGGGACCCAATTGGTACTTGGTACCAGACCAGAGATCCTGCATGAAAATAATATGTACTTGTCCTTTAAGTTACCTCACTAGCCTCAGGAGAGGAAATGAACAGACGCTTCTCTAAGGAAGACCAACAGATGGCCAACAGACACATGAAAAAAATGCTCATCATCACTTATCATTTGGAAAATTCAAATCAAGACAACAAATGAGATATTATCTTACAACATTGAGAATGGCATGTATCAAAAATACTAAAAACAATCTCTGTTGGTGGGGATGTGGTGTTAGTAGGAATTTTGCCTGGTTCAACTCTTGTGGTAAACAGTAATGGAAGGTTCTCACTAAACTCAAAATTGAGTTGCCATATGACCCAACAATCCTTCTTTTGGGTCTCTCTCCCCAGGACAATAAAAAATTCATCCAAAGGTATATGCACACGGCTATTCATTGCAGCACACAGTACAATAGCCGAGTCTTGGAATCAACCTGGATGTCCAACAACAGACAAATGGATCATGAAGATGTAGTACATGTATACAATGCAATACTGCATAGCTATAAGGAAAGATGCTATCATGCAATTTGTAGCTACATGGTTGGAACTGGAGGATTATGTTAAATGAAGTAAGCCAGGAGGATAAATACCAAATGATATCATTTATACATGGGATTCAGAGTAACTCCATGAAGAAATGCAATGGTCTAAATGGGAGTTTCCTCAAACACCCCTGACCCAGAGTATAGTGAGAAGGAAAAAAACTGAGTGAAAGAGGAGAAACACAAATATGAAAGGATGGGGGCCAAGGACCAAGTGGTCTCAGGTGAATTAGTAGTGTTCAAAACAGGATAAAACTAAATTTCCAAGCCAAAGGCAACACCAATGAAATCAAGAGACCCAAACCTTAATATTCTAAACTTAAAACTGGCTGGGGATGGAGGAGTAATACAGAATGCACTTGGGAAACATTGGTGGAAGGAGATGGACACTGGTGATGGGATTGGCCCTGATTCATTGTGTGTCTGAAATCCAACTATGAAGGACTTTGTAAATCACAATGGTATCAATAAAATTAAAATAAAAAATAAAACATGTAACATTTTTTGTTTACCTTGCACAGTAAATTACTTAGGGTGCTTGCCTAGTATGTGGCTGGCCAAGGTTCAATCCCTGGAACTCCACATGTTAGCCCAAGCCCTGCCACGAGTGATCACTAAACTCACGAGTCAGGAGTAAATCCTGAGCACTGCCAGGTATGAGTCAAAATTGAAACAAAATAAAACAAAACAAATAAAACAGTTAAAGCTCTATAATCCTTAGTCCTGCTATTCCACACAAGTTTACTATTATTTCTTACTAAAACCATTTAGCTGCAAACATCTTTTACACTTGGACATCTGCTTATTATTTTAAGCATGATCTAAAATTCAACCAGATCCTCTTTTGTCTCAGCGACAATTTGCTTTACTTCAAAATAATTTTTAAATTAGTTATTTGTTGGAACAATAGCCACAATCTACAAGTCACATCTTGCACCACAAAGTCAATCTCAGCCTAAATCTATTTTTGGCTTCACAAAAGCTAGTGCTAAAGAACAACTTCATTGCATTGTTCCAGTTGGGTCATAAACAGTCCCTGGGGGAAGAAAGGCAAAACAATGTCAAGTGCCATTTAAATCAAAAACACTATAAATATGAAAAGGGATTCGGGTTCAAATGTCCACTGTAAAAATAGATCATAGGTTTGAGAAATAATAGAGCAGGTAGGGTGCTTGCCTTGCAATGAAGCCAGCATAAATTCAATCCCCGGAACCACATATGATCCTCTGAGGCCCTTTAGGATGGATTCATAATTGCAGAGTGAGGAATTATTTAAATGGGACCAATAAGATGATGTACTCAGTATTTATCAAGCAGAGCTGGTAAAAAATCTAATCAATCTAAATAAACCAGAACATCAGTTTCCAACTTTCATTTTCAAACGGAGTAACAATTGAAACCCTAATCTATTACTCTAGGTTTCTGATTAGGTAGAGAAAGATTAACAAAATTTAAAGAGAAAGAAACATGCTCCATTATCAAAAACTGCACAGAATATGGGGTTGGAGCAATAATACAGTAGGTAGGACACTTGCCTTGTATGCAACCAATCTAGATTCAATTTGTAGCATGCCATTTGGCCCTTGAACACTCCCAGGAATAATTCCTGAGTGAAGAATCACGAACATGTTGCCCTTATGGGTCTTTAACAAAACTAGTTTTCAGTCTTAGATTCCCCTCTATACAATGTGAGTAGGGTATAAAATCAAACCTGTTATAACAATAAGTTGTGTCCTTTTTCCTTTTCAGCTCTATTATCCTATATAGATACTATATAATTCTAATATAAATCCTATAAAATACTTATCCAGAAAGCTAAGAAACCCTAACAGCATCAGACTTTTAGGGGGAGCAGAAAGGATCACACCTGGAAGTACTTGCAGGTGATTCCCTGCTTGATGCTGGTTAACTACATGGGACCAGAGATCAAATCTGGGCTCCCACATATAAAGTTTATGTGATCCAAACAATTGAACTATATGGGCCTAGCCTTACAAATACAAGCCTTAGGAAAAGAAAAAAAAAAGGTGAAAATTAATCTTTAGACAGAGAAGGGAGTGCGGTAAAAAAAAAAAATTAATCTTTGTGAGACAGGTTTTTTAAATACAAAATTCTCCTCTTTGGTGAGAAGTATATGAGCACACCAAGTCGTTACCCTGATGATATTTGGGGATCATCTGTCGTACTGAGTATCAAATCTTGTCGAGGTCACAATCAATCTGTACTAGCTTTCCAACCCCATCCACAATCCTTTAATTTTTATTAGACTGTTACTTAGCAATTTAAACACAACAGTTCAAATTCTGATGTCTAGGAAAACTGGTCACTCAGAACTCTTCTTCCAAGGCTTTTCTTTTCATAGCAACATTAAAGCATTCATCCCATGGTACTTGTATTACCACTGCTTTCTATGGTTATCTTATCCACAATATTTTGGGCAGCACATGGAAGGTCCACAATCTTGGTGGAATAAATGATAAATAATAATTTATTATTAATCATTTAGGGTCACACCCAGAAGATCTCAAGGCTTCCACCTGGCTTCTGTGCTCAGGAATCTCTCCTGGTGATGTTTTGAGGACCATATGGAGTGCCAGAGATTGAACCTGAATTAAGTGGATGCAAGGCAGGCACCTTGCCAGCTGTACTCTCTCTCTGGCCCCAAATCACTACTTCAGAATAACAGCCCACCACTAGTTAGCCCTAACTGTATACTTTCAACCTTCAAAAGCGCCTAATTTCTTACCTTTCCCCTCTCAAGATTTCATTCTTCTAAAAAGAAACAGCAATCCAGAAGTTTCCTTATTGAAACCTATTCCCCCTCAGATAATCCATCTAGAAATCCAATTACGTCTGATGAGGATCCTCTTTTAAATTCTAACCCATCCTCAGAAGGGTTGGCACAACCTATCTCAATGTCAAATATATCACCATTGGGTTCCACTTTTTTTTTCTATTACCCAGAACTAAAATTCTTCACTCGCTCAAAATATTCACCTTACCCTAGAAGTTCAGTTATATTTCACAAGGAGTGCCAATGTTATGGGTGCATCTAAAGACAATGAAAAATTTAAACCAAAGCAAATTAGAATAGTTCCAAATAAAAGGAATGAAATGCCCTGAATGGCCTAATAATTTTAAATTGTGATCAAGGGCTGGATAGTATAATGGGTAGGGCACTTGGCTTTCATGTAGCCAACTGGGTTTGAGCCTCAGCATCTTATGTGGTCCCCAAGTAATTCTTGAGCACAGAACCAGGAGTAACAAATGTGTACTGCTGAGTATGGCCTCAAAACATAAAACAAATAAAAATTATAATCAAGTCCCTGGTATTCTGAATACTGTTTTATGCTTTATTTTTTATCTCATTTCTGTTCCTATCCTCTCCTTTCCTCTTCCTTTTCTTTCTTCTCCCTTCCCCGAGCTTCTCAAGACTGGGGAAAATTTCGAGGCAAAAAAAGAAAATATTGGACATCAAAAAATGAATGACACTCTAGAAATCGTCAAACTTCATTTTAGGAGGTGCAGTAAAGAACAGACAAACCGTGATACACTTTCTCACCTTAAGCTTGGAATACTTAGGTGAGAGAAGCAGCTAGACACTTCGTGTTCCAAAAGACCTCTAAAGGTCTATGGTGAAAAATTCCTCTTGTATGTTTCCAAAAAGCCATCAAAACTTATCTGGCAAATTCTCATACACAAACACCATCTTAAAAAATCTGTAAATTGGGGCCAGAGCGGTGGCACAGGTGGTAGGGTGTTTGCCTTGCACAATCCCCCTGCGTCCCAAATGGTCCCCCAGGCCAAGAGCAATTTCTGAGCGCATAGCCAGGAGTAACCCCTGGGCATGATAGGGTGTGACCCAAAAACCAAAATAGTAAATAAATAAATAAATCTGTAAATACTTTTTGAGAACTTAAACTTTATTTAGGAGGGAAAAAAATTCACACTAGCAACAACAGATGGTTCATATCTCAAGTTTGGTAACAATGGTAAGAGGAAATTTTAAATGCCTATTGAAAATTATGTTTTGTTTTGGTTTGGGTTTTTTGTTGTTTTTTTGTTTTTGTTTTTGTTTTTTTGAAAAACTGTGGTTTTTTTTTTCACCATCCTACCTCCAGAGAGTTCTTTGGCCGACAAAAATCATTTTCATCCGTTGAGAATGGGGGATGAAGGGGTATGTGCAAACAGAAAGGAGTGTTTCAGTGTGAGTACAATATTGTATGTTCTGAAAGCAGCAGATCCCCTATAACCTACCTTCAATAAAAACTTCCTAAACCCTTTCCTTTTTTGTTCCTCTGAGAAAATGGTGAAGCAATTTGCATTTACAACTTAGTTCCTGTTTCCAAAATAGCCCTTTAACTTTTTCTTTTCTCATTTTATGGTTGGTATAAATAGCACCAAATTGTCAAATCACAGCACTTTTGTGTGCTACCTATACAAATAGGTCTGATTTCTAGCCAGCCATAAAACAATTACTGCCGAATTCCTCTGGCTCTTTGATATCCAGCTTGTCTACAAGGCTTCAAAGCTAGCTTCCAGAACTTTACTTGGAGCACTGATGAAAACAACCTCTGCAGAAACACAGAAGATAAAATGTCCCCACTCCTATAAACACATCAAGACATAACTACAAAAGTAAAACAACTGAGCAGTATTGAAATAGCTTTGCTTCCCCACAAGCCTTTTTTGAATAGCTTTTTTTAAAAGAATTTCTTCACCCTCTTGCGCTTGGCTATAGCCCTATTTTCAGTTTATAATAAAACTTAGCCATTATTTTGCTTTTAGAGAAAAGTTCTGATTTACTAGAATAACATACCCCATGAGAATTTACTGGGATAGAAAGTTAGTTTGCGCCTTGAGCACATAAATACACATCATAGTATTTATTCACTAAAGCACCATGCAGCCAAACTAGAAACTTTGTATAATGTTAAGCTAGGTCAGAACATCCAATAGAGGAAATTTATGTATATTTATGTGTACAGACCATAAATTAATAAAGGAACATTTTTGATTAGCTAATGAAAAATTCCTTACATTACACATAGAATGGAACATACAAGCACGTAACAGTTCTCATGCACACATGCACCATGCAGTCAGAGTACAATTTCCTATTAAGCCACAACAACAAAAATACATATTTATTACCAAAAAATATGCAAAGTTCTATCAATTGAAACATGCTATTTGACACCTCAAGTGATTGCTAAATGGGACACATTAAAAACTCCCATTGTCCAGATTTTGTATAGCTATGTATCTACACCTAACAGAGAAAGACTTTACCTATATATTTTTAAGATATTACTTTTTTAAAAAGTTTCCCTAGCAGTGGCACACATAAAATCAGTTTTCCTTTAACCTCGTACTTTTTTTCAAGCAGGTCTGCCATGCCAGTTAAATAGAAATACTGTTTCGCAAATTGTATCTGACAGTTGTATATTTCTCACTTAAAAGTGCAAACGATATAATCAACCGTATACATATACAAAAATAATCTCAGATATATGCATCAAAAAGTAGTCCATCTTTATACACAAAATCTACTCCTATCTGTTTCTTCCCTTTTTTAAACACTTGTAAGAATTAAACACTAAAAAAATAAACTCAAAGCTGATTTGAATACTTTCCATACGCTTATCCAAGGAACTGCTTGTACACACATTTCCAAAGACAGAGTCATGCTGTTTTCAAAAACTATTTAACAGATCAACTCTTAGCTGTACATAGATGAACCCTCTCATCACAACTCCAAAACTTACCAGTCAAAATTGGAGCCACCTGCTCTCAGCTCAAATCTGAAGTCTACATCTTTTATCTGAGATCAAATCTGGCACTTAATATTGGTACTAAACTTCCTAATAATAATGTGATTATGTAATCTTTCCAATTTAATTATATTTTTCTTTGAAATTTCAAAACCAAGGCCAAATGCATTGACATACAACAAAATTCTCAACAAGAGTGATAAAAATACATTAAAAGTAACCTTTAATCCATGCTATTAACTGATTTTATTCTATTTTGGCACGTTTGAAGTAACTCATCTAAGGATTAGTTAGGCTTTTCTACACTTCTTTTTATCAGGACTCTACCATTCTTGATTTAGTTTTGAGAGAAAAGGGTTTGCAAAAACTATAATAATCTCACAGCTGGAGGTGGCTGGAAAGTCCGATAGTACTCATTGTGCCCTTAATTTGCAGGAAGCCTTTGTGCTCTTCTACCCCTCGTTTTACATGCTGAGCAGTTTTCAGTGATAAAGTACTTATAGACCAGTTATTTCAGATTAATGAAAAGCCCAGTAAAATTTTATATACGATGGCTGGGAACATTCTCTTTAACATACTGAACTAACTCTATCTTCAGTCTTGATTACATAAAAATCTTAACTCTGATAATTCGCCTCAATGAGCTTTCATGTGAGTAGGCAAAAGCAGTTTTTAAAAAAAAAATGTGAAGTATTATTTTCAAACAGAAGAGAAATCCAAAATTTTGGATGATGAATTCAGATCGAATGGCTGAAGCCTCAGGGCAAACACACTGATTTAATCACATAGCAGTAGGTTGCAAAACCATGTCCTCTGTAGTCTTAATAAAGCATTTCCCTGTCCTTTAAACCTACAGCAATAATGCAAACACATTAGACGAAATGAACTCAACATCACTGGAATTTTAACATTATGATACCAATTTCTGAAGTGGCTGGCATTGTTTTAACTCTATACTGACCAAATTAGATTTTAAGCCAATGACTTATTATTTCACCTATACTTCAAGTCCAAAACAGTATTTAAATATGCTATTAAGTGAAACTCAATTTTGTTATTTAAAAAAATTCCCTGAAACTTTTTATATACATAAAACAAGGTCTAAATTTGAGAAGTCTAAACTGAAGTTTTCAATCTTTCTAAAGAGAAGCAAAAAAAAAAATTGACATTCTACATCTTAAGACATGAAGCTATTCCAGTAGAGGGCTAAAATTACTCAATTTTTTGCTGCTCTACCTTCCAATAAATCATAAGTTCAAATCACAATCACAGATTCATATCTAATAAAGTAAATATATCATTCCTACAAGACACAGCAAGAATATCTGCAAAGCAGAGTGAGTGTCTAAAATGAATAGGGTTAAACTATTTCTTTTGTAAGGCCACTGGCAAAATCTACAGCAGCTGTCTAACTTTGCCCTTAATGATCATAGCAAAAGCACAAGGAAATGTTCCAATGCAGCGCTGCCTGTTAGTAACCAGATCATTTCTATTTTATTTTAAGCCAAGAAAATTGATTTAAAAAAATCATTCTTTAGTCAGTTATTTTATTTGACAAGCTATTTTTACCAATGTTTAAAAGTCTTTTATTTCTATATAAATATATACGAACTATTTGCCTTGTTGATAATCTTAATAACTTTTAAATAGTAGATATACAAAATGAATTTCAGATAACTATCACTTTAAAGTCTATATTTTAAAAAAAAAGCTAGTAAATGTTTTAGCTGTTCAAGAACTGGTTCTGCACTTTAAAAAATTTGATCTGGGGGCCGGAGAGATAGCATGGAGGTAAGGCGTTTGCCTTTCATGCAGAAGGTCATCGGTTCGAATCCCGGCGTCCCATATGGTCCCCCGTGCCTGCCAGGAGCAATTTCTGAACATGGAGCCAGGAGTAACCCCTGAGCACTGCCGGGTGTGACCCAAAAACCACAAAAAAAAAAAAAATTTGATCTGTAAGTGAACAAATTTTCAGAAGTCATTTTTTTTTATCTAGAGAAAAAGAACAAATAAATTTATCAAAGAAACACTCATTTATTCAGGGATTATAATTTTCCACCTACAATTACACTCATTGTTTAAAACAAAGTTCTAATTTTATCACATTCTGTTTTTAATCAACATATTTAAGATGCTTACTCCTAAATTCTGAAATTATGCTATTGAAAACCAGCATTTGAAATACCAACTAATCAGGAGTTAGAGAAATTATTTTCTGAAGAAAGTGAATAAGGGAAGCAAAGTACTCAAAACAATAACATAACGAAGTTATAATATTGTTTTATAATAAATTTCATACTAGAAGCAATAGTTTTAAACTGGTGTATAGGCAACCCACTGATTCAATATTTACAAATGCATAGGTATGCATATCATTTTATTAAAAGAAAACTAACTAAAAATGATCTCTTTAAAGAATAATCTGAATCCACTAAGTTGTAATTCCAATCCTATCTATTTTCACAAAGTATTGGGCAAAGCAATTTCGTGAACTTTCAGGTTAGTGAATATTTATTCTACATGCCACAGGAGATGATGATTAAGAACAGATTTGAAATATCATTTCTTAACATCTCCAAAAAAAAGTTCCAACGATTTTCTAGTATTAACATTTAAAAATGACTACTAGGTATTAGTTTCCCAAAAGAAAAAATGTTAAAAAAAAACAAAATTCAAAATTCCATGTATTAAAATACATGTGCAAATAGTCTTATATGCTATGTATATATATGGGGACCTGTATCTATGTATGTATATATATATATATATATATATATTACTTATTTTAGAAGCTAGATGTCATATATGTTGATATGTGTCACTTTTAGGAATGTAAGTCATAAATTCTTCAAATAAAATTAGTTAATAAATAAAACTGATTTCATATCAAATATGTTCAAGTAGTAACAGGTTTGACTGTAATTTGTCAATATCGTGTATAATTACAAGAGTTTTTTAAGAAAATGTCAATCTATTATTTCAATTACCTTGATTTTTCAAAATTATATAAATTGATGTGACAAGATAAAGACAGAACTTCAATCATGTAAAACAATCTCTATTTCTTGAGCATGGAATTGGCTATGTTCAATATGTACACTTTGTGGATCTTGAAGCCCACTCACTGCCTGTAAATGCTCCCATGGAGACTTAAGACCACCCATTGAAACAGAGCAACATTATTGCCTCCAGCAAGAAGCTGTACATAGCAAAGGTTATTCAAGTCTTTTAAATACTATTTTATGGAGGGATTGTGGGAGATGGGGAGGAGGGAACAGTGAGTGGATGGAGGGGGATGGACACAGTAATTTCTAAAGCAGAGGTTCCTGTAGTCTCATACTCCCACTCCTCATCCCACCCCCACTTTTTAAACAGCTACATAAACAGAGAAATGAGGGCTCAGTTTCAGAGAGAATTACATTATACTCCATTTGAACTAGTTACAGGGTACTTTTATTTGAAAAGCCGCTTCTCCTCTATTATAAACAACTTTACTCAGTACCAAATTCAAACTGTTCAGAAGATGGCTAAGGAGATGGGAAGGAGAATCAGAAAAAAAAATCCACTCTGGGGTTTTAAATGCCTTAAATAATTGATACAATAACGATCCTTTAGAGAAAACTTTTAAGTCTGTTTTTCCTCCCTCAAAGTAAGTAAACCATACAGGAGGGCTTTTCTTTCCCTAGGATACTGCACCCTGTCTCTTTAAATTCCAGGCCTGCCCCATTTCCCACACATTCAAAGAAAGCGACACGTTTGCTGGCCTCTGGCCCACAATGTCAAGTAGTTTTCTTGCTATTGAATTTCAAGATTATTCTTTTGGATCATTTGCCCTTTAGTTTTAAGCACAGCAAAGCAAAAAATAATGTCTTTCTACAATAACATAAAGAAAACTGGGAGCTCTTTACAAGTCTGCAAGTAGAGAACACCTTGTCCTTTAGTCCTTCTTTCACTGCAAAACATGCTCCAGCTCCACAGGCCCCAAAAAGGGCCATTTATACATTATGTTGGTCTGTGCTGTCATAATATTCTCTGCATATTTTATTTAGTACCAAATTGGGAATTGCAAGTTTCAAACAAAGTATTCACTGCATACACCCTCAGTCTTGAACTTGGGAGTCTGAGCATTTACTTAGAATAAGTTTTCAAAACAAGTGCCTTGTTTTTCATATCTCCACAGAAGACATGTGCATAAATTGATTTTATAATTAAAAAAGTAAGCATGGGACCAGAGCAATAGCACAGCGGTAAGGTGTTTACCTTGCACACAGCCAACACAAGGCAGACCCAGGTTTGAATCCCGGCAGCCCCGTATGGTCCCCCAAGCCTGCCAGGAGTGACTTCTGGGCTCAGAGGCAGGAATAGTCCCTGAGCACCACTGGGTGTGACCCAAAAACAAATAAACAATGACAAAAAGTAAGCAAATACAGGAACAGTAATCATGATGCCAAGGAGTCTATTTTCCTTGTTCTCATACATAACTTCATGCTGAAGAAAAGATCTGGACCATTATGACTCCTCTTACAATTCTCTCAAAAGGAATAGAAATGGTTAAATAATTTTTTAAGAAGCACTATAATAAGCCCATGGAACATAATGTTATTGCAAATAGAATTTAAAGTGGTACATTTATTCAATTAGATCAAAAAAGAAATGCTAAAATCACAAATACTAATTTTTTTATATTTTACATTTTAAGGTGAGATTAATCTGACTGATTGTAATTTATCAATTCTGTAATACCAAAGGACAAACAGTCTGTGCACCGAGCTAATGGTTTTTTAAGTTAAAATAAAATTATGTTATGTTTAAAATCGTTAGTGATAATTTTTATATTAAAAATTCTAAAATGTTTTCTCATAAATCATAACAGTGAATTTAATCGGATAATGTGTGAGCTGCATAGATCTTTTAGAACAAGTAAAATTAATTACTTCATTTCACATAAATCATTTCTTAGGTCTTGGGTTGTTTTTGCTCTTCTATTTTTTTTAATTTATTTATATATAGGTTTTTTGCTACATATCATAGTACTCAAGAAATTACTTTTAGTTCAATGCTGTAGGATTGAAGGGGGTTGAAGGAATATTAACCCTGGTGATGTTTAGGGACCAGGAGGTACCAGGTATCAAACCCAGTTTCACACTAGAACTCTAGACATTTCAGCTACTTTTCCAGTACCATAAATAATATTTGTTATATCAATCCATTCATACTATATGGTGTATCATATAAAAAGCACAAAATTAATTTTAATTTTTAAATTATTTTACAACTTCAACACACAATTTATTAAAAGATATGGGGGGAGGGAGGCAAAGCAAAAGTATGGCAGGTAGGGTGCTTGCCTTGCACATGGCCAACTGAGGTTTGTTACTCAGCAACCCACATAGTCGCCCAAAACCCTCCAGGAGTAATTCCTAAGTGAAGAGTCAGACAGTGCAAGGTGTGGAACACCGCCTGAGCACGCACGCACGTGTGTACACACATACACACACACAACTATGAGTACAAATTTCATGCTTCTCCCTAAAGCTTAAATTCTGTACAAACATGCATAGTGCTATTTCAGGCTACTCAAAATGATACTGTGGTTAAATTTTCCTTGAAGACTTTCCTAATTATGTTCCAAGTGTGGTAACTTTTTTTAACTGAAAAAAAACTTACTGTAAAACATAGCCATCTACACATTCAAATATCTAGTTTTGCTTTCCCATAATAAGCATATTCAAAAAGCTTGAAAGCCCAACATATTTAAGAATTTTGTTGTATCCCACTTCTCAGAGATAACTTCTAATAATATTTGCTTAGATGCTTTCTTTCCATCTTTCAGCATGTATTTTATCTACTATACAAATCTAGTATACAAAATATGGGTAGAAATGAACAATTCTTGCCATTCTGTTATAAAGAAAATGTACTGATCAAGTACTAACTAAAATCAATGTTGGAAAATCCAAAAAGAAAACTCTACAGAAAGAAACTATGTCAAGTAGAATTAACTAGAAGTTGAAACATAAGAAAATTCTCTCTTTAAAAATATCTGCTTCTGTGTATTTCTGCATAAATCCCTGGCTTGAGTTAGTTAGAAAAAATCATCTTTCCATTGACCTAAAAGTTATGGAGCATATTACAAAAGTGAAGGGTACTTGTTTTTCAAGACAACTTCAATTGAGCATCTGAATTATTAAACAAAAAATCCTGCAAGTATGTTGTGTGATCTAAGATTTGATCTACTTCCTTCTAACATGTCCAGCTTTCCAATTACTCCCAATTACTTCCCAATTGCCATTCTACTGATAATAGAAATATTACGTAGTTAACTGAAACGTGATACTTTGAGAAAAGCAAACAGAGAAAAAAAATTCAAGGACTAGGCTGCAGCACTAGTACAGTGGATAGGATCAGCCTTGCACATGGCTGACCAGAGTACAGTACCCCATAAGGGCCCCTAGTCCATTAGGAATGATCCATGAGCATGAGCACAAGCCAGGTATAAGCAGCCCTGTGTGACCAAAGCAGGAAAAATAATGTTTTTATGTCTAGCCTGCAAGTATAAAATACAAAAATAAAAGAAACAGAAGAAAAACTGTCAGCTTTTACGGGCGAAAAAGCCAATGACTTCATGACAATAACAAGACTCATATTTAAAGAAGTTCGAATAAACAAAGCTTTTAATTCTCAGAAGGTTCTGATGAAGATACAGTATATGATGGATGGTGTATGTAACATGAAAATAATCAGACAGTAACTTTTCATAACCAAAACTTAACCAAGTAGTTGCTTAAATTTTCATGTTATCTTCTACATCCCTGTTATTGCCACAAATCTCAGTTTACTGTTTATCCACCATTTTCTTTTTTAATTTTGTTTTGGGTCACACCCGGTGTTGCTCAGGGGCTACTCTGACTCTATACTCAATAATCACTTCTGACAGGCTCAGAGAACCATATCCAGGTCGGACATGTGCAAAGTGCAAAGCAAGCACCCTATTCACTAAACTATATATCCCTCAGGTCCCTCATTCTCCATTTTTTTAAGTAAAATTGGGAGGCAAAGAAATAATACAAGGATTAAGGTGCATGCCTTGCCTGAGGTCTGACTTTGGTTGGATTCCATGGTCCCCTGAGCACCAGAGTGTGTGGCCTTAAAGGCCCCCAAGCCCACCTCAGTAGTCCAGGTTTTCCCAGCAGCATCACAATGACAATGAGACAAGGAGTATAGCATCTTTGAGCTCTCACACTAGAATAATCAGTTGCTTAGATGAAAAGCCTAGAGAGAGTCCTCCTAAATGAAACTACAATATAAAGTTCCAATGCACTAAATTCATTCATTTTTAAAATGTACTCATTCATTTTTTTCCCCAAAAGATTACTCAAGGGTTGGGGAGACAGCTCAACAGGCTGGAATGTAAACTTTTTGTTCAAGAATACTGGACACAATCTAAAGCACAACATTGTTCCCTAAGCACTGAGCCAAGAGTAACTCCAATTACCACAGGGTATGGCCCTCCAAACAAAAACAAAACAAAGGTTACTTTCTACTTACTACTCTTGTGAAAAGTGAAAATCAAAAGGGAAGCACATAGCTATTACCAGGAATGATTATCAGTATACTTTACTATCTAAATAAGTGGTAGTTATTCACTAGTGTAAAAATAAGACATCAATGACACACTGAATATGTTTTAATGCATAAAAATAATATTTCAAAACTGTAAAAGACCACAGAGTTTAATCAAATATATATTTCTTCTACTTTTCAGGCCAGGACCTTATTGCTAATAATACTGCTCTGACAGAGGAATACCTCTGACTCCTCTACTTTTAAAGCTAAAAGCCTAGTTGCATTTTGTGGAGATAAGTTATTTGCCTTGTTTGTTTTGTGGTACCAGAATTGAACCCAGAACTCATACACACAAACAATGCACTTTATCACAGGGTCACATCTGAATTATTCTATGCCTATTGTGGATTTAGTTAAAAAGAAAGACCTGGCAAGGTCCCTCAAATTTGTGCCTAACTTCTAAAAAAGCAAGCAAAACAGATGAAGAAAGAATAAGGAAGATAGAAAAAGAGAAAATTATTCTTTCTGCCTATCATAGGAGTTAAAATACAGTCTAAGAAAATGTGGTTCTCTACAGACACAATGTTTTCTACTAAATTCAGGTGTTACTTCAATTTATAAGAAATCAATTATTATAGGTACAGAAGAAAATGTCTCTATTATTATAATTATATTGTTATAATTTTGTCAAAAACTTGGTCTGATGTTAACTTGATCAAAGGTTTGCAAAGCAATAATATAGATCCCATCTCATCTGATATTTACTTCTAATGCAACATAGTACAAACCAAAATAGATAAGAAGTGGGTACTGGGTTGATTGAAACAAGTCATAAAACACATGCTCCGTGTGATATAGAAATTAGTTTCCTACTGCTTTCCGTTATTTCTGTGCCTCCACAGAAAGTCATGGGGAGAGGGAACAAGATTGCTACTCCCAAGTATACCAGGAGTGATCCCTAAATGCAGAGCCAGTAGTAAGCCCTAAGCACTGTAGGATGTGCCCCTGCCAAAATAAAACCCAAGAATCCTAATAAAATAATCTGGAATTATATTAACATTCCTAATACTCTTTCCTACTCTAAAGCCATCAAATTTCAACAGGTTAAACTCTGACAGGAGAGATAGTTCAACACAGGGAAGGGAGCACATGCTTTGCACAGAGAACTAGATTCAATATCTAGCACCACATGGTCACCTATATACCTGGCTCTCTAGTGACATGAACTTGGATTAGCCCTTCCCTGGACACTGCTGGATATGTCCAAATCCCAGAAAATAAATGAAGAAAGAAATTTATAATACAGGGCCAAGGAAAGAAATTTTTAAAGGGGGGAGGGGAGAAATTCAATACAAAACTGCTTTCATTATTCAGGACATCACATTAAGAGTAAAACATAGAGAAGCCAGAGCAATTAGCAATAACACAGTGGTAGGGCATTTGCCTTGCATGCGGCTGACCCAGGACAGACCTGGGTTTGATCCCCAGTGTCCCATATGGTCCCCTTAGCCAGGAGCAATTTTTGAGCGCATAGCCAGGAGTAACTCCTGAGCGTCAATGGGTGTGGCCCAAAACAAAACAAAAAAAAGACTAAACATAGAGATGATGATAAATCTATAATGAACCTTGCTTTTTAACATTTGATGCATTTATAAAACGTTTATCAAACAAATAGATACTTGAAATAGTCTATGTTAAGCTTCCTGGAGAAGGAGAAAGAAGTAAGGCATAAAGCCTATCAGTAAAGTGTAAAGACATCATACAAATTAAATTCAAACTGCAGGGCATGTAAATCTCCCTGATCTCTATAGTACTACTGACATTATAAACATTTTAGGATTAACTTTTTGTTTGGTGACACCTTACCTTGCTCAAGTTTTACTCCTGGCTCTGCATAGGGACCACTCCTGGTGGTGTTTAGAGTGCTAAAGATTGAATCTGGGTATGTCACGTGCAACATACATGCCTTGTCCACTGTACTATCTCTTCATGCCTTATTTTATTTATTTCATTTTTTAAATGGATGCATACACATAGCATCTGGTATTGTATTTGTGAGAAAATAACCATTTTTGGTGGAATGGGACCTGGGGGGTGGGGGATCTACTTTTTGGCCAAATTAGGTAGTTTACATTTTATTTGGCCCTAAAATACCAATCTACTAACATAGAAAATAGCTCTAATTTAAAGCACTGGTAATCTTTATAAGCATTTAAAGAGTATTTAAATAAACAGACTTTAACATTAAGTGCAAGACATAAATGCTTTGATAAAAAAATGATGGTTCATTTAGCTTTATCCCAAAAGTTTATTGTTTACCGTTACATATCAACAAAACTGCAGCCAAGAGCTAGCCTTATCTTTTTAGAAATTCAGTGATAATTTTCTTCCTCAGGCTTAAATCACAGCAAATTTATCACACTTCAATTAAAAGAATTAGGTCAGATTGCATTATTCCTTAAAAGAACATTCCGCAATCCTCCTGGAATTACAATCCTGCCATGAAGGGAGATGGTAAAATATCCAGGTCTGACTATTACCTTTGAGCAACCATTTTTCCTAGTGATTTACTCTCCAAGGAAAACCTCGAATTAATTCATAAAATAAATTAAATTTTGCCTCAAACTTGCAATAGAACTTTTTCCTTTTAAGCAGCTTCTACCATGGTTACCACCACTTAATTAAATCCTAGATCTCAACGACAAAAGCAGTTATTGCTGAACATTTGTCTGCTAATATAAGTGAATAATTACTCCATGTTTTAAATGTAAACATTTACCACCATTTATTACAAGTTATCTTTGCACCAGCACACTTGTGACTCATTGTGTCTATACGTGAGATCACTTCACATTTCTAGGCTTCTGACTAAAAGGAAAATGAGAGGGTAAACAAAGATGAAGAATCTCAAGTGTCCTTTCTGGCTCTAACAGACACAAGCAGATTGAAGGCAGGGACCCCCCCCCCACTTTCTCTTTATTTTATATCTCTTCTAGTCCTTTCACTATGCCCAGCAAGGATAATGTATGTTGGTAAAACACATTACCAAACCCACAAATTATATTCTTGAACAGAACCTCAAAACCAGAGAGGAAAACAAAGCAGAAAAGATCAATTTGGTAAAATTAAAGACTTGCCTATGACAAAAGATACTGCACGTTAAGCTACAATGGAAAAAAAAGCAAATGTAACAAAGAAGTAACTTCCTACAAACAAAATAAAAACAAACATACCAAAAGTTTGTTTTTAAAAGGACAAAAGGATATTTTTCACAAGTCAATACTTGGAAAGTTGAAACAATCAGTAAACATGAAAAATGCTCAGTCTAAGGAGCCAGGGAAATGCAAATGAAAATCCCATCTTCCAACCAAATATCAAAACTAAAAAATCTTAAAATACCCAGTGTTGGGGCCGGAGAGATAGCATGGAGGTAGGGTGTTTGCCTTTCATGCAGAAGGTCATTGGTTCGAATCCTGGCGCCCTATATGGTCCCCCATGCCTGCCAGAAGCAATTTCTGAGCGTGGAGCCAGGAGTAACCCCTGAGCCCTGCCGGGTGTGACCCAAAAACCAAAAAAAAAAAAAAAAAAAAAATACCCAGTGTTGGCAGACACTGAAAAAAAAAGGTACATATTTCCTGACAGATTATAAATTGTCACAATTACATTATAGAACAATCTGACAATGTTTAGTACAAATAAAAGTGCATAGGCCTGACAATGCAACAATCCGAATTCTAGGTTATCTAAAATTTTGTTGATTTATGAAATATAACACAAAGATGGTTACTTCAAAAGATAGAAATAAATTGTATATTTCTTAAAAAACAACAAACAACACTATATACTTCTATAGTGAAATTATAAGCAGAGGAAATTAAAGAGAATGAATTGGTTTTCTATAGATAAAATTTGAAAAGATCAAAACATACAGAGTGAGGAACAAAATGAGACAAACTTATTTACTCATGAAAATATGGAATTGAGACCCAAGATAGCACAGTTGATAATATGTTTGTTTTGCACGCAGTAGACCCAGTTTCCATCCCCAGTACTCTATATGGTTCCTAGACTGATAGTACTAATAGCTAAGCACAGAGCCAGATTGAGCCCTGAGCCAGAAATAAACCCTAAGCCAGCCAGGTGTGCACCAAAAACCAACAACTGGAGTAAGAGTGATAGTACAGCAAGTAGGGCATTTACCATGCACAAGAACAACCTGGGTTCAATCACTAGTATCACATATAGTCCTGAACAGATTCGATTTACCCCAAGAATGAGTACAGAGTCAGTAGTATAATCCCTGAGCATTGCTCGGTTTTTCCCCAAAAACAAAACAAACAAACAACAGAAGAAAGAAAATATCCTGGAATTTGTGACAATAATTGCACAACTTTGTGTATATACTAAAAAAAAAAAGCCACTGTCCTACATGTAAAAGAGGTCAATTTTAAGGCGCACAACATACCTCAACTAGTAAAACTGAGCCACAATGATTCTCTGAAGATTTTTAAGTATTTTACTTATAGCAAATATATCAAGAAAATACAATTCTAAAAAAGCTGAAGAATTAAAAGAAATTAAATATTTTCAGAAAAATTAAAAATAATTAGCTGTTGGGGCTGGAGTGATAGTACAGTTGAGTAGTGCATTTGCCTTGCATGCAGCCAACTTGGGCTTGCTCCCTAGCATCCCATATGGTCCCCCAAGCCTGCCAGAAGTAACTTCTAAGAGCACAGCCAGGAGTAACCCCTGAGCTCCAATGGGTGTGGCCCAAAAGCCAATATTAGCTACATCTGTACTACTTAGTTTCATAACATCAAATCAAGAAATCAGACACAAGGAATCAGAAAACATTACATTTTTATAATGGTTATTTAAATATTAAACCACTCTTCCTTTCTATTCTCAGCTACTTTTTTGGTTGAGAAATGTAAAGAGTGGTCACAATTACAATGAGCACAAAAACAAGTATATCACAGAAGTCAAACAGTAAGCATATACATACATAAGATATACAGCATTACTAATCAAGTAAATACAAATAAAAATGAGGTCTCTTTTCATCCAGCAAAATGGAAAGATAAATTTCAAAAAAAAACAAAAACTCTAAATCCCACTACTGGAAGCCTGTGTGAAAAGAATGGCCTCCCAGCTACTCAGGAATTATAAATTAATACAACCTTTTCTAAAAGAAAAGTTAGTAGTTCATAATAAAATATAAAATTACATATCTTCACTCAACTACCTCTCTTCTGGAAATTTCACATAAGAAAATTATTATTAAGCATAAAAATGAATGTCAAAGGTATTCATCATAGCATTATTCATAGCAAATTAAAACTGAAAACAATGTAAATGTTCAAACAAACCATTGTAAATACATATTCAAGATACCATAAAATTTAGAATCTTTTAAAATATTATAATCCTCCATATTTCATGAGAGTAAGGATATTTTTTTAGCTTCCTCCCATTACTTTTCCAGAAGTGTTCTGGGCATACAAGGAGCTCCAAATATCTCTTGCTGAATGAACTGGTATTAATATAGATATAAACATCTACAAAAACATTACAGTGATCTATAAAGATTTTCAAAAAAAATCATCTCAGCATTTATATCATCTTATTTTTCTATAACAAACATATGTACAAATCAGATAATAATACAGACTTCATGTGAATGTAAAAATGTTAGTAAATGTATCCTTCATCAAAACTTTACCATACAGAATAATTTCTAATTTCTATGCTATCCGTATTTTTGTTATCATACAAATTACCTGTAATATCATCAAGTACTTATCTAAGAACTTTTCAGATTAAAATCAGAATCCTAAAAATTAACACAAAAAAACTATAAACAAGAGAAGCACAGAATATATGAACATAAAGTGGGCCAGAATAAAAAGACAATGGGTACAGCACTTGCCTTGGACTAGGCAAAAACCCAGGTTTCAAACCCCAGAACCCCATACGGTCACCTGAGCTCTGCCAGGAGTAATCCCTGAGCACAGAACCAGTTGTAAACCCTGTGCACTGCCAGGTAAATCCCCAAAACAATAGTAGCAGAACATTAAAAAAAAATTAAAGCATTAAAATATATGTTAGGAGGAAGAAGATGAACTAACAAAACTCTGGCCACTTACACAAAACTGTTCTAACACCAAGAGACAGAATTATTTTTCTTTCTATGCCATTGGCAGTTTTAAGGAGAAAGTATAAAAATTAAGGAGAAAAGTATAAAACGTATATAAAGAGGAAAGTATTAAAGAATTGTATATATTTCTATTAGTATGCTGTCATATATTATGTTTCAGAGATCATATTCTAAAATCTGTTCAATGAAGTTAAAATTTGATAAATCCAGGAATAACAAGCTTTTGCTTAATTACATAATTATTATAATTGTTATATAATACCTTCTTTCTTTTCAATTTCCAAGTTCTCTTATCAAGATTTCAATTACTAAAATATAAAAGACAAAAGTTCCACATCTTAATCTTAGGCCTATGTAAGCTATCAAGTAGTAGAGAGAATTTATCATACATATCTAGAAAAAATAAGGTAAAAGACTAAAGTTTGTGGAAGGTCACTGAAAGAAAACTTGAAATAACCAACAGGAAAAACTTAAAGAAAATTACTACAAAATTTTGAAACCAACTGCTATCCCATCATATCAACCTAACAGGGTTAGTTTTAATGACTCCCCTTAAATAATAAATGTAAATTATAAATTATAAATCATAAATTCATTAATGAAGGTAACACATCACAGAGTGGACAGTAACATAAACTATAAAATACAGCCAATTAAGTCAACTTTAAATTTTCCTTTTCTAAAGGAACCTATTCCTGACTAAACCAGAATTTAATTATGCATATACCCTAAAAATTATGCATATACCCTCTTTCTTACCATTACAGTAGTGTGTATACTGGCAACCATTATAATAGTTTTATTTTAACAAAATAAACAAAACACTTGTGCACAATTTGCCTATGCCAGGTTTGGGTTTTTTTGTTTGTTTTTTGTTTTTGTTTTTTTAATGCTTGGGGCCATACCCTGCTATGCTCAGGACATACTCCTGGCTCTCAGCTCAGGGCTCACTCCTGGCAGGGATAGGTAATGGTACCCTTGGCTCCATGCAAAATATATACCTTACCCCTAAACTATCTCCCTAGCTCCATGTGCCAGGTTTTATGTTTAATATTTTATAGCAGAGTTTTTCTGACTGTAATTCAGGGACCTGAGGATCTTATACTGGCAATTAAATTTTTTCTTAACTCTAAGGTATTTTTTGTCTTTTTTTAAATTGCCATTAACTCACAAGTGAGTTTTCCATGGGCTATATGAGTTATGATAACACAATAGAATACATGAAGCATTTCAGAAAATTTAGTTCTCTTATTAAACAAATCATTAAAGAAAACTGCATTCCCCAACTCTTCTCATGATTTTTAGATATATTTTTCTTTAAACTGCTATTTGTAGTTAACACCTAATAGAGCATTGTTATCGCAACTCTGTGATTTGCATAATATGTTCTAGGCTTAATTTCTAGTACAATATTACATAGAAAAAGCCCTTTGAGAAGATCTCAATTTTTAGAGAATAAATGAGTTTTAAGAACAGTTAGTCTGGGAACAATGATTCACAGTTAAGTCTCAATTTATGAGGCAACAATTATATTCTATTAGCATCCCCATAACAAATGAGAACCTATTTGAAAAAATTGACAGAAATAACCTGCCCAAGAACATACAAAAACCTTGGATCATAAAACTAACTACCACTCCCTTTTTGTTGAGCAACAATACCACTGCAAAAGAGATAAGCATCACTTTTAGATGATGCAAACCAATGTCTAAAAAGCAGTATTTATCTATATTGGACCTTCACTTTTTGCCTTTCATCCTTAAGATGAAAGTATGGCAGACTTTTTGTAATATTTAAATATAAGAATTAACTTCATTGTAACAAATCAACCACCACAAAAAATAACTTTCCATCACTGTCTGCACTATAAGAACCTATTAAACTAAACTATTGCCAACTGTCTGGTGCCTGTTCATCCAGAATGCGTTTCTTTATAAGAAAACACACAATACTTTCTATCTGTAAAAGCACATTTTGTACGCTCTCTTATTTCAATTAATATCTATTGAAGACATCAATGCATTTTATTGCTCAATTTAGTCCCCTTTTATAGACAACCACAGTTTAAAGGTACATCCAAGTGAAATTCTCTATATTACTTTCTTCCAAAATTTTACTATTAATAAAGTTGCAGGGCTGGGAAGAAAGTTCAAGGAGCTGAAATGCATGCTTTGCTTGTGAGAGTCCTGGGTTCCACCCTCAGTATAGCCAGGAACAACACTTAAGTACTAATGGGCATGGCCTGAAAAAGAAGTCACACACACAAAAAAATGCCATGTCTTTGTGTAGTTGTAAAGTTAGATGTGTTAGAAGTTTCCTAGAAGTCAAATTGCTGGGTCAGAAGATTTTAAATATTGAAACTGAGGCAAGAGAGATAATAGAGCTGGCAGGTAGCTTGCTTTGCACTCAGTCCACCCAGGTGGTAGCTTGCTTTGCACTCAGTCCACCCAGGTTTGATCCCTGGCACACAACATGGTTCCCTGAGCCAGCAACCACTGAGTAGAGCACAAAAGTCAATGGGGGGGGGGAGGGGGGGCGGGGGCGGGGAGATACATTAAAACTATAATTTAGGGACTGGAGCTACAGTGAATAGAGTGGGTAGGATGCTTGCCTTGTACCCCTCTGAGCAAGGTTAATTTCTGATATCATCTGTAGTCCCCAAACCCAGTTAGGAGTGATCCCTGAGTGAAGAGCCAGGATTAAGTCCTGAGCACTCATGGGTATGACCAAAAACAAAGTAAAGCAAAGCAAAGCAAAATAAACAAAACCATTTTTATTAAAAATACTGTAATTCGGTTTTCCAAAACACTTTAAAATATCTTGTTCAAATGATATTCTTGATAATGGCAGATAAGATTTCTTCCAATTCTTATTTTAGGAATACTGAAAAATTACTTTATGCTGCTCCAAAAAATATATTAAGATCAGCACAACTCAAAATTCTTGCTGTTTTTGTCAGTAAAGTCACTCATCTTTAGTTTTTCTTAAACCTCCTATAACTTAGGAAAACACACTGGATGCAAAGAACATCTTCAGTTTACCAAGTCCTCAAAATTTAGATACCCTCATAAAAATGTCATCCAAATTATTTAAAAAAAAAACTAACAAATCAAAAATATACACTTAAGCTGAGCTAAAACACTTAAAGGGAAGTTTAGTGGGGATTTATTATATTTTATCTGCCCACTCAAGGTTTAAGGCAACAAATAAAAACGCTATCAAATCATAGCAGTGGCCAAATTAGCTTACATGAAATAATAAGGAACAGATTTCATATCATAAATGTCAAAGGAATGGATTGCAACAGTAAAGAGGGCTGTAATTGAAAAGAAAGTTCACTCAAATTCACATCGGGCTGAAAATAAAAACATTAATATTTTAAATGGAATGTTTTGGATAACCATTCAGTAACCATTTCAGTCACATTGAACTATTATAAATCTTTGGCCTAATAAATATGGTGGATTTTTTTTTTGCAAGTAGATAATTTTAAGATACATTATACTCTGACCTATCCAGTCTGTAAAAATTAACAGATACTCCAGGCTTTTCTATTTAATCAAAATCTTTCTTAGTACTTTGCACTAGTAGTTTTATATTGAAAGTACTCAACACATCTCTGGGACAGAGTAAAAGTTCATTAATTCACATCGTATTAGTTCAATTCTAGATTACTATACATAATTCTCATTAAGTAACTAGTTGAAGAGACCATAATTTCTTCCTTTACATGTTCTCAAAGTATTACTGTGAAATAAAGGAAGTCAACCTGAAAATCAATTGACTTTTCCAATTGAAGATTTATGAAAACTAAGCATTCATCCATCTTCATGGCAGAATAGTTCATTCTCAGTTCTGTGATTCATCAGCTACTATGTAGAATGAAAGTGATATGACTTATTAATAGCCATTTATAGTTCAAAGTATGTACATTTCTCTTAACTGTCTTATAACTTAAAAAGCCACTTTTTAAGTTTCTCTTATTTCCAATTCTACCACTCACAGATTTTCAATACCACAAACAGAGCACCTGAAAATGTATGGAAGCAGACATATAATTGTCTGTCATTCGTACTGTTTTAATTCCTATCAGCTTAAATGACGTTATAAGCCAACATATGAATCATCTCTGGATTAAGTTGCAAGTTTAATGTTACTTGAACTTAGATCTAACTATTCCCAATGAAGAGATACATTCTCTTGCAATGTGAATCATGTATAATTACAGTATCACAGGGTCTCTCCTGGGCTACGTAAGCTGGCATTTTTCCCAGGACTTGTCACATCATAGGAAACACACATACAAATAAATATCCAAAAATAAACATTTTTAAACAATGGCTTATAAATCTACATAAAGAAACTCCATGGTTAAGAATCAAAATTGAAGAGCCAAACCAACTCAAAGACCTGTCTCATTAGAGCCATGTGAGAGGGGATCAGTGTGAGATCCAACAGCTGACCACACCTAGCAACCACTTCCAGGTGCGGGCAGCACCCTCGGGCCCACAGGCTGGACAGAAAATCATTAAGGCAGAGCATATCCATTACTGTACATCCCCACTGAAACCCAGAAACAGTAGTGAAAAATGGTACAGTTGCTCATTTCTAATGCCAGTTTGTTGACTATTAAAGAACCTATATAAAGTTACCTTAAGAGATACATTTTCTGCCAACTGATTTAATTTTCCTAATTAGCAAATAGTCTTTTGGCTGTTAACTATGTTTCTCCACAAAATGAACAGTAGCCAAACTGTACTCATAGTAAATCAAGGATGCTAGAAGGTAATTTCTTTTGTTTAAACTCCTCTATTGCCACTCTACAGACACAGGAAAAGTGAGAACAAGCCTCTAGGAGCATCATTTCCAGCCTCATACAGTAGGTTTCAACCCTTTCACAGTTTTGAGAAGCATGAAGTATTCATATTTTGTACTATGGCTGCATCTTCATGTAAGATGCTAGCACAATCCAAATGTTATTTCCTATAAGCAATGCATCTTCCCAACCCTCCATGAGAAGCTCTTTCATATTTTGAGTACCTACCCAAAGCCATTAAATTTCAACTGTTCAAGTTTTGCCAGAGAAACTATTAAACAAATCATTAAAGACAAAACATAGAACCCTGGGCCCCATTTTGTGAGCTCTGGGAAACAAGAAATAGCAGAAACACAAACCTCTGCTACCTCTAAGGCACACACAGCATTTCTCCTTTCTTTATTCAGTCCCTGAATGCTCAATAATTTTCACATAGCTCTAAGCAGAAAGGATTTATTATGATGTTACTCTTAAGAAACTGCAGGACTCCTAGATGCCAATAAAGATTACGGATCAAATGGAAGATAACTACTAGCCATTGTGTCGACTTAGATAAATAAACCTGCTCACAAACAAAGCACCTTATTGTATTTGTACTGTTACCTCTACTAATCCAACTAAAACAACCAGACAGTAGCTTTACAGAGGCTGAAGGGACTAGAAATCGAAATATCTCAGGTTCACTTTAGATTTCCTTTAAAATAACACCGTATTTCTGTTTCTTCCCCCTTCCTACCATCCCCTCCTAAACGGTTCCAGTTCTTTATGGGAAATGTTTAGAACCACAGAGGCTGAACTGGATTATGCAAACTAAACACCAAGACTCCAAACCAAGGTACTAGAAAGGGCCAAGGCAAGACAATACCGTTCCTCTAAATTTTAAAACTTAGCTTCGACCTTAGCAAGCACCTCTTAGCATCTAGGACACACACTTGGGAAAGCTGTTCAGAAGCTAAAGGGCAATCAGGTGCCAGCCACTAAGGAGGGTCCAGCGATGAATAAGCAACCACCCAGCTCACCCCCCCTTGCCAGCTTAGATGCAAAACCCAGAGAGTGGGGGGGGGGGGCGGGCGAGGTGGCTAACCACACAGCGCGCAAAGTCCGTGACAACTGACATCCCCGGTCTCCTACATAGGGAGGGGCGCCCCCAAAAAAGAGACTCCTAGAGATTTAACATTGATCATGCTTCATTGCATGTATTGCTGGAGAATCCTAGAAAAAAAGGCGATTTCTCTGGGATAAAAAAAGACGCCGAGTGTTGATTCCTTCTCAGCCCCAATTCTCCACCCCTCCAAACCCAACTACTAATTGCACCTTCCCCGCAGAACCCGCGACTAACCCCCGAGGACCTCGTAAGGGCTGAGCTTGGCATTGAATAAACACTCGACACCTGACGGTCCCTTTCTCTGCGGTGACTTTCCCGAAACCCGAGTGGGGTTCGCGCGCGCGTGGGGCTGGGGGGGGGCGGACCTGGCAGGGTCCCGGGGTTCTCTGCCGGCGGGGAGCCACGCGAAAAAGGGAGTCGGAGTGGGTGGAGAGAGAAGCAGCAAAGGAGGTGGAGGGACGCGCCCGGGCCAAGCGATTGTTTCCTCCTCCAGCCAAGACATTTTTTTTTTTTTGGAGCCAGCGCCTTTTGTATTCCGGGGGCCCTACCTCTTTTTGGCCTAGGAAAGCTTTCGTGCAAGTGGAAGACGACTTTCTCCACAAAGTGCTGAATGTTACTGTGCTCCGGGCCGCGCACGAACACCATCCAATCGTGGGTGAAGCCCTCCACGGTGGGTTTCTTCCTCACCTGGGCGCGGTGCCCCAGCTCCAGCTTCACCTGCACGGCACACTGCGGGCAGGGAGAGGGAGGAGAGACGGACAGCCCGTGAACAACAACAGGAAAGGCGTCGAGCGGCACTCCAGCACCCTGCCTGACATTTTTTTATGTTGTATCCTCCCCTTCTTGCAACGATCATAAAAGAAAACCAGCGGGGCACTCTTGCATCCACGTTGCATGCGCGTGGACGCGCACACCCCCGCACCCCAACCTTCCCCACAGAAACCCCACCCGGGCATCCAAACAAGGCCACTGCAATCCACTCACTACCGGCTAGGGTTGTAACGGAATGTTACCCCCTCACCCCACATCAGTCAAGAGGGTCCGAGGGGGTCGGCAACGTTGGGGTGAGCAAAGAAGGAGAACGCATCCTACTACTACTACTACTACTACTACGACCAACGCCACTAACAAAATGCATCGTCAACAAATTAGAAGACAATCAGGAATATGGAAAGCGGTGCCTTGCATGCGCGGGTTGGGTTGCGCGGCGTGGAAGGAAGGAAGGAAAGAAGGGGTACCCCGCGAGGGGCTTGGGGTGAACCCCTTTCCCCGAAAGTACCGCGGAGACAGACATATATATATATATATATATATATATATATATATACACACACACACACACACACACTATACACGCCGAGGAAGTCTTTGTGTACGTATGTGTGTGTTTGTGTGTGCGTGCGTGTAGAGCGCAGCGGTGCCAGACGGAATGGAATGGAAACTACAAGCTGCCTCGACTCGACTGATGGGCACCAACTCCGTGTGCAAGATCTTAACCGCGGGGTTCATGCATGACAAAAAATGTCTCACACACACACACACACACACACATACATACATACACACAAACGCCTGCAGGCATCCATAACTTAAGGCACCCAGAACCGTCCCCCGCCCGCCCGCCCGCAAAAAAGCAAAACACCCCCCACGCAATCCACGAGAGGCCAAAGACCCCTAAGACACTTCCGAGCTCCCAAAGTGACCCCAAAGTGCCTCCCTCCCATCCACCCCTTTAAAAAAATAAAATAAAATATAAAATTCAGACCAGCGCAGCTAAAAGGGCTAACCAGGCGAGAGCCTCGCCTCGCCTGCGCACAAAACCCCGCGCGGGGGGCAAAGTTGCGGGCGGCCCGGCTCGCTGTCAGCCGGCCCCGCACGCTCCCGGGCTCGCACCCCCGCGCGCGGCGGAGAAGGCTTGCAACGCACCATCGTAGTAGTGGCCGCCGAGGAGGCTTCAGGCTTAGGCTTGGGCTGCTCGCCCGCCGCGTCCCCCCCGGACTGTGCCCGCGGCTCCCGGCAGCGGCGGCGGCTGAAATATGGCTGAGTTATTATTCGCCTCCTTCCACCGTGTGTGCGCGCGTGTGTGTGTGTGTGTGTGTGTGCGCGTATGTCTGCGCGCGTGTGAGCGAGAGTGCGCTTCTTGCGATTGCAAAGAAGAGGCGAGGAGGGAGGGAGAGCGAATGTGTGTGTGTGTGTGTGTGTGTGTGCGTGCGTGTGTGTGTGTGTTTGTGTGTGTGTGCGTGCGCGCGCCGGGGTGAGGGGAGGCAGGGAGGGAGGGAGCCAAGAGGGAGGGAGGGGAGCAGAGGCTGGGAGAGGCAGCAGCTCCCCGCGAGCCGTACCCGACCAACCTTTCTCTAATTGGACCCGCGGAGCGCTGGCGCTGCTGGGCTAGGCTGCGGGCGGCGGCGGCGGCACCGCGCTTTGGGGCGAGAGAAGGGAAGGAAGGGAAGGCAAGGGGGATGGGGTAGGGGGGGGATCTGGAGAGGTGGGGGAAATCTTTTATTCTTTTTTTTTTTTTTAGATTTTTATTTTTTTTTTGCATGTACTTACCGAGCTAGCCATGCCTGGGGGCCCGGAGGTTTGCTGGGGTGCTGTGTGGTCCCCCCTCCCCTCCCCGCCCCCCCTCAGCTGTAATTCATGAAGAAGAAGCTGCTATGAATGAGAGCGCGCTCGGGAGCGGAGGGTAGATGGCGGACATTCTCTGCCTTTTCTTTTCCCCGCTCCCTGGCTTGCTCTCGCTCGCTCTCTCTGTCTTTCTCCCCGGCTTCTTCAACTCAACCCCGAAAGCAAAAGCAGCGGCGGCAGCGGCAGCGGCAGCAGCAACAGCAGCAGCAGCAGCGGCAGCAGCGGCAGCAGCTCCCAGGGCCGGAGGATGAGATTCCGGGGCATGCGCCGTGGCGCCTTGACACCGGGGCTCCGAGCTTCAGGGGGGCGGAGCGGGGCGCGCGGGGAGGCCGAGCGAGCCGGCCTCGCGAAGGGGGAGCTCGAAAGAGCCAATCGCCGGCCACTCCCGAAAGCCGGGGCGGCCCCGCGCGCCGCCACCCCCGGAACGCCTCGCTTAAAGTAACAGGTTCCTGCTGGCCCCAGGCTTGGGGCGGGTGGGGAAGGTGGAGGAAACCGCGGGCGGGGAGGGGGGCGCCCGAGTCTCCGTGGCCCTGGGTCAACTCCTTACGCCCCCACAATCAAAAACGGATTAAAACTGCTGGAATGTAGCCACTGCCTAAGAGAAACCCCCCCCCCCACACACACACACCCCGGGAGCCGAAGAAGGGGTGTTCGCTCTTAGATCGTTCCGAGAAGGAGTGGGCGCCTTTCTCTTGACTTTTCTTTCCATCACGTCTTTTTTTGTTGTTGTCGTGGTTTTGTGCAGAAGAGGCAAAAACAATCTCACATCCAGACAAACTTGAGAGAGAAATGCCACCTGCAAACTGGCATTCGAAAGCAATCGCGGCACCCCGCCCACCATCCCCAATTTCCCACCCTTGGAAATAAAACGGGAGGGAAATATATATATGTGCATAAATAGATCAATGAAATGAACAAGAGCTAAGCACGCTGTTTCCTTCCACGCACGGGACCGCTCCCGAGCTGACGATCCTTAAGCTGGTAGGCGTCACAAAGCAATGCCCAGGTGGAGAGCGAGACACCTGGGAATGCCGGATGCAGTTCCCTCTGGGAGCAGACGTGGAGTTGTTTTTCTTCGGGAGGTTTTCCCCTCCTGACAATCGGCAGGGTTGCATCAGAACCCGGAGGGTTGTCCTCTGAGGACCCCCGGGCAATTGGGAGTCTTAAAAATAGCAGATAAAGTTAATACTGGTTATAATGTGCATAAATTGGATTATAATCTTTAAACGTCTTGGTGACAGCCAGCCGGCTTAATCCATCTCTGGGTATTCATTCATCTGGATAGGCAGGCCCCGGGTGATAACCAGTCTCTGGAGCGATGGCAAAAACGCGCTCCAGTGAAAGTTCCCACTCGGGGATGCATTGGGTCTCGGGGGCCCGAGAAAAGAGCTCTGCAACGCGTGGGGTGCGCGAAGGAGGACTGAAGAGTTTCCTTTAGCAATGCAAACAGCTTTACAGAGGAAACGGATAAGATCTATGATAGATTTGAAAGTGAAAGATGGGTGTAACTTTGCTTGTTAAAGATCCTTGCCACTGTCTGGTTCCTGTCCCTTGCTTGTCGTCATCTTGATGATTGCTCCCGCTGTCCCACGCCTCCTTTTTTCTCCCTGCCTGGCCTCTTTGTCAACCTATTTGTCTTTTTCTGGCACTACTTTCTGCCTTTTTCTCCCCTTTTTTTCTTCCTTAAAACTATGAAAACACATCGTCTTGGCTCTTGAATTTAAAAGAGAGTTAGAATGTTAGAATAGTTAGAATGTATAGTTAGAATTCTTTCATTTTCTTCCATTCTCCAAATTGGTGACAAAAAGAGAATCTGAAACAGACCCAATCATCTTTAACTTTAAATCCAATTCTCAATTCAAGCCTGCATTTGAAATTAGTTAGATCCCTAAAAGGGCTACTCTGCTGCCCTCCCAGTTACTACTATCAAGAAAACCTCCTTGGATTGAGGACACCAATTCCTTCCATCTGCCTCAAGTATGGAGAACTGGGGGTGGGGGGGGGGGAAGCATATTAATCTAAGCCCTTGGATTCGTTTCTCCATTTCCCCACAGGCACAATGATGCATATCAATGTATATCATGAATAAAGACTAAGTTTACATTCACATTGACAAGCTGTGTGTATGTGAACTGTTGGTCTATTTGTTTTTATTAAGTTTTGGGCAAAATAATAAAATTGGAGAGAAGTCTTTCAGAATAGTCTGACTGGAAACTGACTAATCTGCATACGCTTTAGTAAAGCTATTTCCTACAATGCCACAACCATTGAGCAAGCAAGTAGCTCAGCACACCTGTGAAAATGAGCAGATTCTTTATTTAAGGTGATTTCAGGATTTGGTTTGTTTCTTCTGCTTCTAACTGAGCTCTCCTGAATTCACTCTGTATCTTGAACTTGGCTTCGAGTAACTAGAAGCTCCTTTTTTAATTATTTGTTTTTTGAATTTATGATTATTCCAAGAATCATAAATAAGCCAAGAAACCAGAAAGAGAATATTCCTATAACCTCTTCAAGAATACTTAAAAATCCAGAAGTACGGTGTAATTCTCATTTCCAGAAATTGGAGAATTAGATTCTGTCAGTAGATGGCGCACAGAGTCCTTTTACAGAGGTCCTATGTGAGGCCCCCTCTACCCCGCAAAGATCTGGCGTTCCTTTGAGAAAAGGAAACACCATTCTGGCTACTTAAGATTCAACTTTGGGGCAGAGAATTTCATGGCAATCTATGTATTATTTAAATTTTAGTCTAACGATGCGATTATGAATTCAAAACAATCAAAACCGGAATAACAGAAGATCAGGTGTTTTTTTTTCCCCTCCACTCTATATTGTGAGGTACAAAACTAAGAAATGACCTTTTTGTGCACTTGTCACTGAAATTATAGGAAACACTTTACAAAGAAGTTTTAAAACTAACTTTTTAAATACTAAACACTAACAACTAAAAGTAATGTAAAAATTGAAGGATTAAAGCCATCTATTTCTTCTAAAAGCAGTGATTTACTATGATTCACACTGTAGTGTTTTTGTTTACTTAGTGCTTGGTGCAGTATTTAGGGCTTACCCCCAAGTCTGTGTTAGGGGTTCCTACCTTGGAGTATTCTGGGTACCATAAACCTTGAGAGGTTGATAGTGGGCAAGGCAAGTGCTTTAACCCCTGCATTATATCTCCAGCCCCAATGAGATTGTTTTGAGGAAAATCAGACAAGTAAAGAAAATGACCTCAAAACACTAAGTAAAATCTTTGATGAAGAAAATAACTGTGCACTGTCCAGGGGTATCCTAATTCTTTCTAAGGTACTGCCATTATCATCCTCATTGTAACTTCAAAATTTTGATTGTCAAGTGTTTTTGTGCAGTTTGGAAGTGAGGTCAGTTTGACTATATGTGGCACAGCATAATGAAGTCCTTTAAATAGTAGTAAGGATATGAGGAGCAAGTGATTCCTCAGAACAGGAAGGTAACACAGGGTGTCCTGTGGGTTATTTACAGTTTATCTGTGCAGCTCCATGCTGTACTCCAGAGAACATGTGGTGCTAAATATCTAGCCAGGAAGAGTTTTCTAAAAGGCAAACACCCTAACTCCAGTACCATCTCTCCTGACCTCCACTAATTTTACACCGATGAATTCTATATATTTACTTTTTTGTGATAGATTATTGATTTATAAATTCAAAGAACCATCTATACAAATTAGCCACTGTTGATCCTTTGCTGTTTTGAAGGGAAGAGAAGAGATGGGGATAGACAGGAAATGGGACAGACATTAAGCAGACACTAAAACAAAAATTAAACTCCAGGGTCTAGATAGATTGTACAGCAGGTAAGACACTTGTGTTGTGCATAGCCGACCTGGGTTTGTTCCCTGTCATCCCATATGATCCCCCAGAGTACTGCCAGGAGTGATTTCTGAGTGCAGAGCCAGAAATAAGCCCTGAACATTACCAGGTATGGACCCCAAAGAAACAAACAAACAAAAACAAAAATAGATTCCAAATAGGTAACATTTTATTTACAATGGCACTCATTTACTGTGTACATTATCAGCACATTCCTTTGCCAAAACTCATACCTGATTATTTGGTGTGTCAAATACATGCTCTGAAAATGTAAGTAAATCAGGGTTCCCTTTGTCACAGAGGAAAGTAGAGAAGTTTCATCAAAGCATTTCTTTTTTTCTTCTAGAATTTTTTAACACCTAAATTTGAGATAAAGTTGTGTGCCACACATAAGCAAAAGGCATACAAACTTGACATGACCAGTTTAAAAGCAAAAATACATGGATTAGAAGCCAGGAATCATTAGCTTCAATTTTATCTTTTAGTACTGAAAACAAAGTAGGAAGAGTGTGATGATTGTAATATCGAAGGCTTATTTTTGAAATTTGCAACAGCACCCAATTCTTATCTTTACTGAAACTTTTATAAAGAAAAAAATTCATTAAAAAAGAGTTTACAAAGCCTATTCAAGATCATGAATATATTTCTATTCAGACATTCTTCTTTCTTTCCTTTCTGTGTGTGTGTGTGTGTGTGTGTGTGTGTGTGTGTGTGTGTGTGTGTGTGTGTGTATGAATGAGAGAGAGAGAAAAAGAGAGAGAGATTGTTATGGTTTGAGGTCACACCCAATGGTGCTGAGGGGTCATTCCTGACAATGTCCAGGAGATGATGTGTTGTGTCCTGGTTGGAGTCAAGATAGGTTGCATTTGAGTAAGTGCTTTAACTTTCATACTATTTCTCCAATCCTAATCTCACAGTTCTGTAAGAGAATTTTAATCTTTTTATATAAAATGTGACATGTCTAACAGTACATTGAATTCATGATTCAGAGATTTCTTATTGGAAACAGAACAGTAATGAACGTTTAGTATATTATAAAGAAACAAACGCTTTGATACTCATTTAAGCACCTCATCCAAGATTATTTTCAGAGACAAGAAATACAGAGCTTTTTTTTAACCACCAGTATCTCTTCGTGTGTAAATTATTCCCTGAGAGTAATATAAGCAGTGCACTTGTAAATTTGCAAGACAAGAGTGCCTCTACAGTAATAATTTATTAATTTAATGGGCTGTATCCCTAATTTAATAAATAGCACCTCAAGGCCTGAAAATTAATTAAGAGTATTATGTAAGTGGAACAATATGAAACAAGATAAATATTGGAGATCAGTTGATAAAATGTGATTGAAAATGTCTTTGTAATACATACAAGTATTCCAGTGGAATATTTATAGGTAAACTATTATTAAATTAAAACTGCTTGCTATAAAATAAGCTATTCAAAAAGTAGATCATTTTCCTTTATCTTTATATCGCTGGTATCCCAGAGATTGCTCAAAGGTTACTGAACAATTTCCTTTCTTTATATAATGATTTGAGCTTCTTGACTTTCCATAGCAAGTCTTTTTATATATGATTTTTATCTCTCCCATTCACATATTTTGAATGAAAACTAATAATCACCTAAGGTCAGAGAAAATAGTTCAAAGGACTAGCGTGCAGGATTTGCATGCAGAAGTCCCCAGGTTGATTCTCACTGCTAAGGTTCCCCTTAGCACTGCTGGAAGTAACCTCACCAAGCACACACTCTCCCTCTAAGTAACACTGAGAGTGACCCTCAAACAAGTCATATCAACAACAAAAAAAATCACTCCTAAAATTTTATATTTTATCTTACTTGGTAAAAATGAAAAGCAGCATATGAGATTAATCAACTGACAAAACAGGTCAAACTTCAATTAAAACTACATTTAAAACATAGGAAAAAGAAATTACTCTTTTGTTTATGAAGTGATTTGATAGTGACTTGTAAATACTAAGCCTCTGAGAAGTGAATGATTTACTACCTTCTGATCGGATCAAATACCCTGGTTGGGCTAAACTATTTACAGTGAGCAGAATAATCCATGAATATATTATCCACTTTGTATGTAATTCACAATGATATGGTTTATATGTGTGGCTTTTCTAAATGTAAGTTAGAAGTAAGTTTTTTTCTTAATTAGGCATAGATACACATGAATATATCTAGTTAGATTTTATTCACTTTCTTCACACATAAAAAATTTGTATTTTAGCCAATCTTATCTTTTTTGAGGCCTTACTCTCTAATTTTTTTGTTTGTTGGTTTGTTTTTCTTAGGCTACACCCAGCAATACTCAGGAATTACTCCTATAGGTGCTCAAAGCATCATATAGCATTCCGGAAAATGAACCAAGCTTGGTTTCAAGCAAGGCAAGCACCCTACATGCTGCACTATCACTTTGGCACCCACTTTCAAATTTTTATTAAGCGATCTGTTGTTCCAAATAACATGTTTTAAGTTTAAAAATCATATTTATACAAATGGGAATAAAAAATTAATAATTTAAATAATACTCATTTACCAGTGTGCTGAATTCAAAGAACTCTTAAAATCTATTCCTGATTATAGTTCTATTTTATATTTTATGTAAAATCAAATAAGAAAAAAAATGTGTGAAGTATTATCTTCTAAAATATGTTTGTAGCTATTTGGGGGCAAATTCATGTTGCAACAAGATAATAAAAATAACATGAATAATAGAAAAAGAACTTTATTTCTCTATAATTATACCCTATATATATTTAAAAATTTACCTGCATTTTACACATAATTTGATATTCATATTGTATTATTAATTGAATAAAGTTAGCTTTTCTTACCTGTTCCTTGAAAATCAGCCTCTATACCTAGTCCTTTAAAATAGGGACACGATTGGACACCCAGAGACTTAAAAAGGAAGGCTGCCAGGCTCTCTGCCTTCTTTCTGCTGAGCCAGCCCAGAGACACCTAGGATCATAATCTCTCCAGGACCCACACCGGAAAAGCGCAGCTGCTCCGCTTCGCTCTGCGACCTCGCTTATCTTTTAACCCCTGAACTCCATTTCTCCACATTGTAAGAAGCATTCTACAGCCTTACCAATGGAGAAATTTTGCAGTACACACCCATGTTTAAATAAATTAAGATGGCTGCTCTGAAAACCCAAAAAGTAGAAAACAGCTAAGTATCTTCTCAAATAAGAGGTTTAGCGTAGAATTATGGAAGATGTTTAAGGAGTTCAGAAAAAGCATCGATAGACTTGACTGGAGCACAATTAAGTATCAAGAGGATTTGACGACTGAAATTAGAAATTTTCACACTGAAATAACAGGTCTGAAAAACTCAGCTTATGCAACTCTTGCCAGGTGCAGTTCATGACAGGAAGCTCACCACATAGAGTGATGAGTGCAGTTAGAGAAATAACTACACTGAAAACTATCATAACAATGTGAATGAATGAAAGAAATAGAAAGCCTGTCTCAAGTACAGGTGTGGGTGGGGTGGGGAGGAGAGAGATCTGAGAAATTGGTGATGGGAATCTTGCACTGGTGAAGGGGGGTGTTCTTTACATGACTGTAATCATACAACTACAATCATATTTGTAATCACGGTGTTTAAATAAAGATAATTTAAAAAAAGAATAACATAGGGACACACTATCTAATGCCTCTATCACTCACTTATTTCAAGACATTTCACAATTACTTTGTAGTATATAAAATAACAGATAAAAAATAAAAGATGTTATTAAACATGTAAAAATGAAACCTTGTTATTCACTAGTATCTCTACTTAAGAAATATTTGGCCATGACATTAGCAGTAATCTATACTTCAAAAAAATTGGGGGGAGGGGGCTGAAGAGATAGCTCATTGGTAGGGTGTTTGCCTTGCATACTGTCCATCCAGGCGGTTCGAATTCGGCATCACATATGGTCCCCCGTACCTGCCAAGGAGCAATTTCTGAGTGCAGAGTCAGGAGTAACCCCTGAGCATTGCCAGGTGTGACCCAAAAATCAAAATAAATAAATACAAGTTTGAAATTACTTATGTCACAGATAGTCAAAGTATTTCCAAAGTAAATCTTCACTTTCAATGACTCCAATGGACTCTCCTTAAAGAAAAATGTTAATTAATTAACATACGTAAAAGTAATCACAGAATAAGAAAAATCTTATTTTGCAACCATCAGTAAGAAAATTGTTTTAGGAGCCAGAGAGATAGTACGTCGGCGTTTGCCTTGCAAGCAGCTGATCCAGCTGACCTAAGGTGGTTGGTTTGAATCCTGGAGTCCCATATGGTCCCTTATGCCTGCCAGGAGCTATTTCTGAGCACATAGCCAAGAGTAACCCCTGGGCACCGCCGGGTGTGGCCCAAAAACCAAAAACCAAAACCAAAAAAAAAAAATTTTTTTTTTAGTCAAGAATTCTCAAAATGGGGGCTGGAGCAGTGGTGCAAGTAGTAAGGCATCTGCCTTGCCTGTGCTAGCCTAGGATGGACTGCGGTTTGATCCCCCAGCGTTCCATATGGTCCCCCAAGCCAGGAACGATTTCTGAGCGCATAGCCAGGAGTAACCCCTGAGCTTCACCGAGTGTGGCCCAAAAACCAGGAAAAAAATAAAAGAATCTTCAAAATGTACTGAAAATATGGAGTGAATTATTTTTGAGAATATATTATTTACCTCATTGTATTAAATATTAGCACAGATTACAAATCAATAAGTTAATCAATATCAATAAGTTAATACAAATTGCTTATTTGTTTCAAAGAGGAGGCTTCACACTGGAGAATTCTGATTATCAAAACAAGAGAAATAGCTTAGCTCTCTGGAGTGTATGCCTTGCATTCTCAAGGTTCCGAGTCAGTTTCTAGCACTAGAAGCACTACTGGAGCCTAGAAGGGTAGTTCTGAACACCTTGGGGTGTGGCCCAGAAAACCAAATCATCAACAATATATAAATAGGGAACAGCTATCCAGAGTTGTGCCTCTTGATGAAGTTCGATGTGATTTATGTGGTATAATATTATGTGAAATAATTTGATTTTTTAAGAAAGCATTCAGCATCACTTACATAGTATTACTGCCAAAAATACTTAAATCTGTGAGGAAAAATCAGAAAGATGTATATAGTGTGGGACAGTTTATAAAATAACTGATCTAGAATCTTCAAAAATTACCTTAAATGTTCCTTTGTAATTCTTCTTCCCTGACACGTAAGCACAAAGTGAAGATATGATGCAGCTTAAAGCAACTTAAAAAAAAAGTTGAAATTGAATGGAGTGCTTAATAAGCACATAAGCAGAACATAAACAAAGCTAGGGTGAAGAGATGATTTCCCTGGCTGAAGCATGTGCTTTGGATGCAGAAGCTGAACCCCACCACCATGACACCGTCCCCTGAGCACAGCTGAGTGTAACCATTTTTAAAATTACCTTAGGGAAATTCCTTGGACAACTGAGAACATTTTAATGTGAACAGTGCTTGGGTGATATTAGTTAAAAATGGATATGCTATTGGTATTCTATTCAAATAGGTTATTCTCCTAATTCTTGGGAAAGAAGTGATATATATATATATATAAATCTTACTCTCAAGATCAGTCAATAACTGTATAGGGGGAAAACTGAATCTCAAGTTTTGAAATTAATTTCTTTTTAAAAATCTATTTATTTATTTATTTATTTATTTATTTATTTATTTATTTTTGTATGCCTCACAAAATGATGCTCTAGTGGACTCCTGTCTCTGCACCACTCAGGAATTTCTCCCAGCAGTCCTTGAAGACTATATGGCATGCTGAGGATCAAACTTGTCCACTAAGTGCAAAGCAAGTGACCTACCTCTATACTATTTCTCCAGCCCCTGGAACTAATTTTTTTGTTTTGTTTTGTTTTGTTTTTTGGGTCGCACCCGGCAGCACTCAGGGGTGTTACTTCTGGCTCTGGCTCTATGCTCAGAAATCGCTCTTGGCAGGCTCAGGGGACCATATGGGATGCCAGGATTCAAAACACTATCCTTCTGCATGCAAAGCAAACACTCTACCTCCATGCTATCTCTCCGGCCTGGAACTAAAAAAGTCTTAGTTTTGTGTATATTTCTTCAGTGTCTGTGTGTGTGCTTCTGTGTGTGTTTAAATAATTTTATTTGAAATTAAAAGAGAGAACTAGAAGTTTTGTGATGGTTGTTGCCATCTTATCATCTGAGGGTCATTTTTCCCTCATTTCTAGTCTCTCTCGAATTTGTTTTTAAACTGTAACAGTGTGATGGCTTTTACTTGACTGATATGTTTGAGGTCAACATCTTGGGTGAACTCAGTTTTTTTCTGTCAATAAAGGACTCCAAATGGAGCAACATACAGGACATGGGTTTGCTGTGCCCTGCTAAATTGGTGAGAATAATTTCATGTGAATGTTTTTACAAAAGTAGATGCTATGTGTGAAAGGTTTCTCTCATGAGATTACAGAAGTTTAAAGGTCATTCAGTTCTGCATACCACTTAATTTGTGTCCCATTATGCATTTTTCAAAAAGAAGTGTGGGTTTTAAAAATAATAGTATTCAAGGACTGTCAATATCGGCATTGTGTAGCATGGAAAAAAATTTTTTCATGGCTTTTATCACTGACCTGGTGTATAGTGCACTGACTTCCCTTTCTTATTGCTCAAGGGCAACTGGATGAGTAGCCTTGACTCATTTAGAAGCCACCTAACGAACTTGCTCTCAGTTAATATTTTCTTTAAAGGTCATCTACATCTGACACCTGTCAGGTTAGTACTTCTGAGAATCTAGAATAGGACCTATTCTTGATCAAATACTGGCCATTCAGTGTCTCAAAATTGGTCGGCAGTTTTCAACAAATAACAAATTAACAAATTGTTCTTCAGGCTCTCATTAGGGACAAAAGTCTTGTGGGAATTTGTCAGCCTGTACCAGAGGTGAGTTTAGTAAAGAAGTGACAACAGAGGAACAAAATAGATAGATAGATAGATAGATAGATAGATAGATAGATAGATAGATAGATAGATAGATAGATAGATAGATGATAGATAGAGAGATAGATAGATATAGATAGCTATAGATATATATAGATATATATAACTAAAACCAACTACAGACATGCTTGTAATCATGGTGCTTAAATAAAGATATCTAGTAAAATATATGTTAGGGGACCAGAGCAATAGTACAGTAGGGTGGCTTGAAATGCACTTGGCTGACCCGCTTTGAACCCAGGTATCCCATATGGTCTCCTATGGACCACCAGGAATAATTCCTGTGTGCAGAGCTAAGAGTAGCCCTTGAGCACCACCTGTCATGTCCTAAAAAGCAATAATAATAATAATAATAATAATAATAATGATAATAATAATAATAATAACAACAATAAAATTTTAAAGCTCGGTATGGGAGAAAAAAAGGTCACTGAATGAAATAAATGGAGAAAAAAAATCAGGCCCAAATAAGGAATAAATAAACAAGATAAATTCAAGCTATTTTAAGAGGAAGATAAATATCAAACGACCAAAAATTATGTGGGAACAAAAAAATATAGAAAATATTTTGTGGAAAAAATCTTTCTCCTTTAAGGGCAAAGGTTTTACATTTTAAAGGGTTTTGTTTTGATTTTTTTTAGTAACCCCAAAGTGAAAGCTATAACCTCATATGACATATACATATAGTTTTTAATTAATTAATTAGTGTGTTGTGCTTGTTATAGCACAAATGTCTTCAAACATGTCTTCAAGCCCTGTAAACTTACCTTCAATCAAGACCTGTAATTATCTTCTACAACCTATATTTAAAATTGCATGCTAAGCTTTTGGATGGCCAACATTTTGCTTAGAGAGTTAAGCAGAACTGTGACTGTGAGCCTTGAGGCAATGCTGTGTGTAAAGATCCAGCAAGAAAAGAAATAAAGAAAGTTCTCAGCTCCTACCACAAAATTTTTTAGCATTATCTTCCTTGACTCTCAATTTAATGTGTACTTTTTTTCTCTTTGGCCACACATTCAAGGTTTTGATTTTGTTGCTTCAATGGTAAAAAGTTATGATCAGTAAACCTAATTAAAAGTAATTTCAATTTTAGGAGATGAAATAATATCTATTTCTCAAATTATCATCTGTAAAAGTGTTTATTAAATGTATTAGAAAATATGAAGCAGAAGACTATATTCTCAAACAATATAGACTTGGAAGAGTGATGTAAAAACAGAGATAACTATAATAAAAAGAAGGCACAGGATAGAATTACTCAGGATTATGTAGAGAAATAAGTACATATATCTAGTTATCTAGTTAGAGAGGTAGTACAGTGGGAAGAGTGCTTGTTTTGCACTAGGACAACCCAGATTAATTCCTTGGCATCTCAGCTGGTTCCCCAAGCCCTACCAATACTGATCCCTGAGTACAGTGATAGAGTTAAGCCCTGAACACTGCCAAAAATGGCCCAAATACACCCCCCCCCAATAAAGAACATCTGTTTTGAGGCCAGTGAGATGGCTGAAAGGACTAGATTACGTGCTTATAGGAGCCCCAGATTATCCCTACGGCCATATGGTCCCCAAGCAATGTTGCCTATGGCTTAAATAGTAACAACGTCGGCAACAATAATGACAAAGTATATGATTTTTGAAAGGCAAGTATTCAGTTTTTCAGTTTCTCTAGATGACACAATTCTTGGAATAAATCTACATATTAATTAACAATAAATAATTGAATTTTATATATAGGCTCACTTTATAAATCCATACAGGTTGGAAACAGAGAAGCTTGGGCATTTTGGTTATTACAAACACCATCAAGCTTAAGTCATATATGACTTCAATTTTCTAGTTGGAATAAATTATAATACTCTTGGTTCTGGTTTATTATAGTGGCCATTGGAACTTCATTCTACCCCCAACCCAAATTTTGTATTCGATCATATTGTGTTTCATGAGTAGAAGGCTTAAAAACTAGAATGCAATTCTGAGACTTCATTATTTAATTTTACATGTTTGATGTCAAGAGTTCATTGAATTTATATAAAAATGTATGAACATGCCACTAAATAGTATTAAATCAATCTTAGCTGATTTTTTTCCTTTTAAAAATATCGACCTACATATAAATTGGCTAACCTACTCCTTAATGTCAAAGATAAAATGATTTAACTCTTGGGGATGAGAAAGCTCACTTGGCAAAACTAAGTAGTACAAGTAATTTTAAGCCAAGAACATTTCTCAAAAAGGAAGTTCTTTGATATCAGGAAGTTGTATCCAATTGGCAGAGTTCAGGAATAGTAAACTTTCCCAAAATAACAAATTTGGGACATCTTATTCTATCATAGTAATAGAAAAAATTATTGCTAAATATTATTTAATAGTTCTACATCCTTCAGGGCTGGACTTAGTGAATGGAGGCCACTCACTATAAGACTCATGCTCTGCCAGCACTGGGAAGTCCTTGCTCAGGCGCTGTGATCCAGTCGTGTTCACCCCTGAGTTGTTCACAGGCCACCAGGGCTTCCCTGGCATAGGAAAACATGCCACTGCAGCAAGATAACTCAGTGCCTCATTTCTTTTTTTTGTTGTTGTTGTGGTTTTTGGGTCACACCCGGCAGTGCTCAGGGGTTATTTCTGGCTCCAGGCTCAGAAATTGCTCCTGGCAGGCACAGGGGACCATATGGGGCGCCGGGATTTGAACTGATGACCTCCTGCATGAAAGGCAAACGCCTTACCTCCATGCTATCTCTCCGCCCCCCAGTGCCTCATTTCTAAGGCATGTGTGCTAATGTTTGATATGCTTGGAAACCTCTCCCCCAATGCAATTCATCAAAGTGATAGTATAAAATTTGTGAAAATTAGAAATGATAAAAGCCCAAGAGTAACAATTCACCCTAGGAGAAACAGTATTTTTATTCATTTTATTTAGTAAAATTTTTGGTTTGGGGTTACACCCTACTTGTCAGAGCATACTGCTGCCTCTGTGTTAAAGGATCACTCTTGGCAATATTGGGAAACAATATGTAATATTGATGATCAATTCTGTGTTCAGTACATACAAGGCAAGCACCTTATCAGCTTACTGTGTCCCTAAAATTCTCTTTTAAGCCACCGAATATTACAGAGCTTAGGGTACTTACTTTGCATGCAGCAGATTCTTATTACATTCCAAGCATCACATTTGTGGGAGCAGGAGGGACCAATGAAAAGTGAAGTGAGAGCCAGACATGTAAAATGAGGTGCATATCATACATTAAAGAAGAAATGTTGAGTTGTCTGTCAGGTGTACACAACATATGCTATGTCTTCCTTCCTGTCGGTTTCCTTTCCTCTACTTCTACTTCTACTAAATATATGAATATTTAGTGGCTCAACATTATTCTCACCCCCCAGGAAAAAATCAAACCCAGAGTCAATTTCTTTGTTGTTGTTTTTATTTCAGCTACTGCTTTTATTTTTCAGTATGTCTTTTCTTAAAAAATCACAGTAAAACTCTTAGAAGTCTTACTTTGTTGACTAATGATAATTATAACCTATCAGGCACTTAAAAATCATCTTCAGAAGATAATGTATTTTAGAAAGAATAAAACCACAAAAATGTTGGAGGATTGTATGATGAATGGGGGAGTAATGAATCATGATAGACTGGTTGTTTATTAAGGAAAAAAGCTTTTCTACAAGAAACTATTTTTTCTTTGGTACATAAAGTAATAATCGCAAAATTATATCACATTAAATTATGCAGGAAAGGTATATCAAAATTAGACTACCAGACATTTTTATTTCCAAGGTTTGAGAAAAATGTCTTTATAAAAAGTCTTAAATGAGAAATTAGAAATATTTTGTTTGATCTTAACATTATTATTGACTTGCTTCTTTTAACATGAAATGATGGACAATAGATAAAAATTTGTGTGTAGAAAATTTTTTGATATTTGGGTCACACCCAGGTGCTCAGAGCTTTGTTCTCTGTGCTCCTGAATCTGTGCTCAAGGATCACTCTTGGTGATGTGTGGAGGGAAAAAAAATCAAGCAAGTAAAAGTACCTTGGTCTTTGTGCTGTCTTTTTCATCCAGAATTTTTTGTTTCTTTTGGAAAAAAAATTAGATCTGACACCTCAGACTTGCATGACAGAATATCAATTTAGCTGACATGGAGTTTAAACTGCCTGAGTAGACTAAGTATTTCTTATCCTAGTATCTACAGCTCAAGACTACTCATTTCACTCACTTGCTTACCTATCTAACCTTTGAAACTTTCTTTTGTTTGTTTTTTAGGGGGCCGCACTGGCAGTGTTCAGTGCTTACCCCTGGCTCTGGGCTCAGGATTCACTCCTGAAGGGCTTGGGGACCATATGGCATTCCAGGAATTGAATCAAAGTAAGCTGCATGCAAGGGAGCATCCACTCGCTGTGCTATCTCCCCTGACCTACTCTCACCTTGAGAACTTTTGTGGTAATAAAAATAATCTCCTTCCTAGGATCCCACTGCTAACATTGAACACTAATAAGTATACTATTGCAGGGAAACTATAATTGGCAGACCAATGGAGACTTTAAGTATTTTGAACTTTAAAAAGTCCTTTTAATTAGCTAAATTAATATATATGTAATATCTCAAAATAGTGAAAATTATTTGAAATTCAATTTCAGTGTGTTTAAAGTTTAATTGGAACAAGCAAATTTTATTAGTTTATGTGTTACCACTGATTGCTTTTGTACCACAAGGGCAGAATGTTTCTTTTGTTAGTTTGCCTGCTTATTTGGGGGTTGGACCTGATTGCTGTGCTGATTGTGTTGGGAGACATGCATGCCAGGAATAGAAGCCAGGGCTACTATATGTAGTTCATCTGCTATTATGCTATTTCTTTTTCAGTTCGCTTTGTTTTTGAGCAACACCAGTGGCTCAGTGTTGCTCCTGATAGGTGGTACTCAAGGGGCCATGTGATACTGGACTTGAACCTGGGCCTCTGGAATGTAAAGTATACACTCAACTCACTGAGTTGTCTCTCCAGCTTTTTTTTTTTTGGGGGGGGGAGGGCGCACCCGGTGATGCTCAGGTGTTACTCCTGGCTATGTGCTCAGAAATTGCCCCTGGCTTTGGGGGACCATATGGGATGTTAATGATCTAACCGAGATCCGTCCTAGGTCAGCTGCGAGCAAGGCAAAGACCCTTCAATTGTGCTATCACTCTGGCCCCTCTCTAGCTTCTATCCTGGGATAATTTTCACAAAGATCACAATATCCACAAGCTCTAAAATATTTTCCATCTTGCTCTTTTTTTTGGGGGGGGGTCCACACCTGGTAGCACTCAGGGGTTACTCCTGGCTCTGTGCTCAGAAATTGCCCCTGGCAGAAAAAGGGGACCATATGGGATGCCGGGATTCGAACCACAGACCTTCTGCATGAAAGGCAAACGCCTTACCTCCATGCTATTTCTCTGGCCCCTTTCATCTTGCTCTTTATAGATAAGGTTTACAATCATTTTGCATAGCAATGAAATCAATATATATAATAAATAGCTCAATGTAGAAAAAGTGGATTAGGAATAAAATACTTCTAGACTTAGAAGTGAAAAGGGAATAGAATGAGGGAAATGAGATCAAGCTCTAGGTCCTAGAGCTTATCTCCTAGAATCTAAGAGATAAGGTACTTGACTGGCTGAACAGAGAAATCAGTGGGGAGATTTTAAAAAAGTATTGAAGGGGACTAGGGGTGAATGATAAAATATAAAAACACTTGTAATAGGAGTTGACACTGCTGGTGGGATTGGTAATGAAACAATATATGCCTAACACTCAACTATCAATGACTTTGCAAATAATTCTTTAATTAAATGTAAAAAATGTTAAAACATTAGCACTTCGAAAGTCCCTTTAATTTTCTTCAAAAACTAAAAACCAAGTTGAAAAGAGTACAGTGGATTGCACTTGCCTTGCACATGGCAGATGTCTGTTTGAATTTTAGCATCAAGTATGATTCCCTGAGCACCATGAGGAGTGATCACTGAGCCAATGCCAGGAGTGATCCCTGGGCACAACCAGGTATGGACAAAAACAAGCAAACATCTTGTTATTTAACAATAAGTTTGCACAGACTACTTTTAGAGACCAACAGCTCTAAATTAGAAACCCCCACGGACTAAAGCTTCAAGACATGTCCTCCCTCCTTTTCATTTCTGAAGAATGTGGGAGTGAGCACTTCTCACTGCCTTGTCTATGATAAGATTGTTATTTCTGATAGGTGGGGCTCCATGCTCTCATTGCTCGGAGTTAAAGAATCAGAGGTTAAACTACTGTCATGCTCTCCTGCATGCTCTGGGTTACAGCACAGGATCTCCCTCTGCTGCCCTCTGCCCTCACATATCCTCTTTTGTGTGGTACAATTCAAACACAGTACAATTATTAATACGGTGACACTTTTTTCAAAGCAACATAAGAGCAGAAAGCAAAAGTCAGGGGTTTGGAGAAAATTTCTTACAGTTAGAGTCCCTCTTTACAGCACTCACACCACTTTATATAATAATAGTTTGGCATTTGACATTACCATAAAAGTGTTTTTTAAATTTTTTATTTATCTTTATTTAAACACCATGGTTACAAGGTTGTTTAGGATAGTTTTTATTTTTCACAAATAAAAATGTTCATGATTGACTTACAGTCATACAATGTACAACAACCTTCACCAGTACTATTTTTGAGTGTGTAAGGTATAAAAATTCAATGGTAAAAACTTGATTGAGGGGCCGGAGTGATAGCACAGCAGTAAGGCATTTGCTTTGCATGCAGCTGACCGAGGGCAGACCAGGGTTCGATCTCTGATATCCCATATGGTCCCCTGAGCCTACCAGGAATAATTTCTGAGTGCTCCCAGGTGTGGCCAAAAATCCAAAAATAAATAAATAAAATAAAAACTTGATTAGAGGGCCTGGAGAGATAGCACAGCGGCGTTTGCCTTGCAAGCAGCCGATCCAGGACCAAAGGTGGTTGGTTCGAATCCCGGTGTCCCATATGGTCCCCCGTGTCTACCAGGAGCTATTTCTGAGCAGACAGCCAGGAGTAACCCCTGAGCACTGCCGGGTGTGGCCCAAAAACCAAAAAAAAAAAAAAAAAACAAAAAAAAAAAAAAAAACTTGATTAGGGAGCCAGAGAGATAATACAGGAGGTAAAGCCCTTGTCTTGTATGCAGTCAACCCTGGTTGACTCCAGCATTTCATACAATTCCCCATGCACTGCCAGGAGTGATTTTTGAGTAAAGAGCCAGGAGTAACCCCAGAGCATTGCTATGTGTGCCTCCCAATAGTTGATTAGTCTGAATTTTTATATGCATATACAAGGTAAATGAGACATTCAGTTTTTTAAGTTTCTAACATGATAGCAAGAAAATACTGCCATTCTTTGGACAGGGGAAAAGATATTAAAAAGAATTATTTAATTGGGTTTTGAGGCACAGCTGGGTTTGTTTAAGTCTTACTCCTGGTCTATGCTCTGAAAATCATATGCATGCAAGGGAAGTGCTTAATTCCTATGTGATTCTTTCACCCCCTTTATTTTAAAAGTTAACACTTAAATATTTCAGACACTGCAAGAGATACTCTATACATATTCATTCATTTTTGTTTTGCTTTTGTTTATTCTTTTTCAGTGTTAAGGATTGAATCCTAATCTCATGTATATAAGGCAAGCACTTCATCACTTAATTATCTTTCCCAGCCCAATATAATTTGTTTTTAACCTTAGTAATGCTTCCATGTTGTTGAGAGCAATCTAAGGCATTAGGGCCTTAAATATTTTATGAAGGGTCATGCAGCTAGTAAGTTGTAAAGTTCTAGGGTGATTCTTTTGCCCGATTTTCTTGGCACTGCCCACTCACAGGTCTGGCCTCTCAAGTGAATGCCTCACTCATAGGAAAAACGGATGTACTCTGAGATCTAAACCCTGATCATTTTAGTCCAGACTGATGTACTAAGTACTAAGGTACTAAGATGTTGTCTCCCTTCAATTAATGCAGCGTTGGCTTTAAGAGTGGAGACTCCATGTATCGAGATACTTCAAAAAAAAAAAAAAAACCTGAAGTCTGGACATGCGTTAAGATGTTCTACTTAGAAAATTTACCTTCAACTTCAACTCACCTTCCCTCTTCAGGAACATTTCAAAATGTACTAGGGTTGATTTGCATCAATTGCTCACAGAGGGGAAAACACAGCTGGGCAGTGAAGGATGGAAGGTTGGAAATTCTGAGAAAAACAAAGGAGGTTCTCATTCTTTATGAGGGGGAAGGGGGAACTACCCAAAGCTCTAAAAGTCTATAATTCTGGGGCAGAAGTAATAGTACAGTTTGTTTGAAAGCAACCGATCCAAGATTGATCTTCAGCATCTCTTATGGTCCTGCAGCACCACCATGAATAATTCCTAAGCACAGAAATAAGAGTAACCCCTGAGCACCACTGGGTGTAGCCCCAAAACAAAACATAAAAAAAAAGAAGAAAAGTCTGTAATTCTCTAGCTGAAATTATAGCACAGAAGGCAAGGTGCCTTGCACGCAGATGAATTAAGTTTAATCTCCTGCATGCAGTGTATATGGTCCCCATAACACCCAGGGCACTGAGAGCACAGACAAGAGTGATACCTGAGCAGAGCCAAGAGTTAGCCTCAACTGAACACAGCAGGGTGCAGCCAAACAAGATTTGGTAAGATTTGAAGAATGGAAAGAATAGGAACAAAAGGCCAGAGACCTGAGTGCTCCTGAGAGTTGGTCTACAGAACTTACTTTACCAGGATGGGGCTGGATGGGAAGGGAATCTTATTTTGGGGGGAGGGGGAATCTTAGTAAAAAGGTGGAAGGAAGCAGGCACTGGTGGTGATTGTTGTTTTGGAACTTTGTGTGCCTGAAAGTCTCATTAAAAGTATTATAAATCATGATGCTTGTATGATAATTAAAAAGTCAAAACAACAAAAAGATATTGCTTGATCTGGAGTTTTAGCACAGCAGGTAGGGCATTTGCTTTGCACTCAGCTGACCTACTTTTGATCCTTGGCATCCATATAGTCCCTGGAGTTTGAGAGGAGTAATTTCTGAGCGTAGATTAGGAGTAACCCCTAAGGAAAGAAAGGATTTTTATTTTTAAAGTGTTAATTTAGATGCAGACATTTAAACCCAAAGCAAAGAAAATGTGCTCAATCTGTGAGCTGAGCTCTGGGTAATGGTGAATAAGGAGTTCACCACTAAGAAGTTGAGTGGAAAATAAGAATTTGTTGTATGGACAAACAATAGAGAAATTAAGAAAAAACACTGGACACACATTGCTCCCTCAACTATGAAAACCAGGTAGGCTAGGAGTAGTGGGTGAGGTAGAGTCGGGAAGTGAGCCAGAAGGAAGGAATGTTGCAGAACTAGCCAATGCATTGGAAGTCTTGAAGGGTCCCTGGCAGTTTTGGCAATCAAACTCAAGACCTCACAGATGTGAGGAAAATAAATGATCTACCATTGAGCCACACCCCTAGGTCCATAATTTTATTTATTTGTTTGTTTATCTTTGTGTTGAGGTCATACCTGGTGGTGTTCAGGAGCTACACTCTGCTCCGTGTTGAGGGGTCACTCCCAGCAAGTGCTTAAGGATCTTGCAGATTATAAATGAACTAACTGGTTTCCTGCATACAGAGTATGGGCTCCAGCACACTGAGCTGTTGTCTTCAGTCCTTACAAAAGTATTGTTAAAGTTTTGTTTTACTGTTTCCACCCAACTAATAGTCAAATTAACATAATAAGGTGGCTTCCCCCAAGGAGAAACTGTTACATTGTCCATACTATAGGCTTCAGGCCACTCATTTTTCTCTAAAACCATCTGGTCCTTGAGTTTTCCTTACATTTTTTTTTTCTTCAAGGGATTGGTGGTGGATGTAGGAAAAGAAAGGGCAATGTTTCAGAAAACTCTAATATCTGATTCTATTTGTACTGTAAAACACATCTTAAGAGGAGAAATACAGGGCCTGGAGAGATAGCACAGTGGCGTTTGCCTTGCAAGCAGCCGATCCAGGACCAAAGGTGGTTGGTTCAAATCCCGGTGTCCCATATGGTCCCCCGTGCCTGCCAGGAGCTATTTCTGAGCAGACAGCCAGGAGTCACCCCTGAGCACCGCCGGGTGTGGCCCAAAAACAAAAACAAATGAAAAAAAAAAAAAGAGAGGAGAAATACAGGAAACATGTGCATGCAGACATCATGTGCATGGTCAGGCAAACGTGTACACAGGTATACATCTTTGTTCCAAGTTGATTTGTATAGGGTTTCTCCCAAATTGTCCATGTGGAATTTTCTACCTAGGTAAGAGTCTATAGCTGGGGTGGTGCAAAGAAAAAGAATTGGAATCAGTCGAGGGTCTTCTTTGACCTTCTTTTCCAGGCCTTTATCCTGCTGGACCCTCTCTTATCAGGTCTGAGTTCAGCAAACAGAGTGGGTCCTGGTCACCTTAGGGTTAGAGACAAAGATCACTTTCAAATTTCATTTCTGGGTATTATTATGTCCACCCCCCCAAACATTTATTACATCCCAAGAACTCATTGCCATGGGGGCTGGGATTTCTCTACCTGCTGCTTCAAAAATAAGAGATATTTTAATCTGTTTGAATCAAAAGAGTATTCAGGGCTGAAAATATGAAAGTTTACTTCGATGAAAGATTCTTGACCTCAACTGATCCAGGAAGCATTTGAAAGATGTCAGTTTTCTAATTGTCTCTAGCAATGTTAATTAATGGTCAATAACTGAATATTCTTTTTTGTTTTTGTTTTTTGTTTTTGGGTCACACCCAGCAGCGCTCAGGAGTTATTCCTGGCTCTACTCTCAAAAATCGCTCCTGGCAGGCTCAGGGGACCATATGGGATGCTGGGATTGGAACAACCAATGCATGCAAGGCAAATGCCTTATCTCCATGCTATCTCTTCAGCTCCAATGACTGAATATTCTAAATCAACTTGAGAGGCAGGAGTTAAGGAACTTGCTTTGCATGTAGGTCCAGTAGTCACAATTCTGGTTCATATCCCTGGCACTATATGTGTTACCACCAGGGGTGACTCTTGAACACAGAGTTAGAAATAGTCCCTAAGTACCACTGGGTATGGCTCTAAATTCTTTCCCCCTTTCTTTTTGAAATCAAATTGAAAACTATACATACATAAAAATACTTGTGTTGGTCAATTTTTCCCTGGTTCACCTTAATGAAGCACACTTGATATTTTTATTTAAAGAAAATGCATCAGATAGTTGATATAGAATAGATGATCATAATACAATTGTTTACAGATAAGTAAAAATAGTAATTCAAAAAATGAAGAGAAAAAATAAAATGAAAGAGAAGAAAAAATAAAAGTTACAGTAGGGGCCGGTGAGGTGGCGCTAGAGGTAAGGTGTCTGCCTTGCAAGCGCTAGCCAAGGAAGGACCATGGTTCGATCCCCCGGCGTCCCATATGGTCCCCCCAAGCCAGGGGCAATTTCTGAGTACTTAGCCAGGAGTAACCCCTGAGCATCAAAAGGGTGTGGGCCGAAAAACTAAAAAAAAAAAAAAAAAAAAAAAAAAAAAGTTACAGTAGCAAATACACTTGTGAAAATTATTATTAATGACAATGAAGTCATTAATACAATGGCAGAAGGCTTAGTAAGCTCTTGTTGTTAGATGTCCATTCTGTTAAGATGGGGTATTCCTTTAGGGTTGATAGCATCAAACAAATGAAGTTTTTTATTACATGAATTAAAAGCATTATTACTGATAATATGACTTTCAGGGGCATATACTCAGCTGCCAGGCCTCCTTTACTCAAAAAAATCCAGCTTTCTGCTGTGTAGGTCAGTGTGGTCATAATCTTTCACAGCTTGGTTTATATATTGTTTGATAAAAGTTTGAGTCTATGGAGCTGGCCTGGTTTGAACATAGTGACTGCATTTATTACAGCTGCTAGGCTCTTCAAAAGAAGGAAGGGGAGAGTGCTTGCACTCACTCCAAAAAGCTCTAGTGATTTTAGCTCAAAACTCAGCATATCTGAAGTGTAGTGGAAGGTGTCCCAAAGGAATCAGAGAGGGTCACAGATAAGGCAGTGCCATTGGGGAAATGGTGATTCTGGGTGATAAAGACATCAAGTGTGGCTTTAGCAGAGTGGGAGCCTTGCCTACCTTTTCCTCCAGACATGGCCAGCTTTCTGCTGTGTGGGCCAGTTGTAGCCATAATCTTTCATGGCTTACTGTACATCTTGTTCAAAAACAGGATGAGTCTATGGAACTGGCCTGGTCTGAACATGGCCACCCTTTGATCATTTTAAGAGATTCTTTATTCCTCATAATAATAAATTATGTATTTATGCAGATTTCTAATGAAGTAGAATTTATTAATTTAAAAGATATAATAAGGGATTAAGGAAATTGTACAGTGGTTAAGAAGCATGTTTTGCAATATATAACACTAGTTCTATCCCAAGAATCACATGGTCCTCTGAGTATCTCTGGTGTAATTTAGGTGGCCAGATTATGGTATTTCCATTATACAAAAGAAACAAGGGTATTTTACTTGCTGGTACTCAGAGAGTAGGATCCCAACTAAAGACCTATCCAAAGCAAAGACCTATGTGAACCCATCTTGAATCATATGCCTAGTATTGAGCTTTCCTCTAGAGTAAGGACTATGTCATGTTATGATTGGTACAACCAAAGTCAGGTGCCTGCATCTATGAACAGAAAAACAGGTTTATTGCCAGATTTCCTGCAAGAGAAAGATATACCAGGCAGACAATAAAGACAACATCCACTGTTGTTCTTAACAAATCTGCCTATGATATTCATGTTGATAATTCCAATAGGTATGTTTCAATCTTTGTAATTACTTCCTTCCTACACCTCCCACCTTCACCCTGACAGCCACAGAACATTTTGATGCCCTTGACAAAGTCTTGAAGCTCTTTTCCCTCTTTGTCTCTTACGATTTTCCTTTCATCTTATTATTTTACTTTCATCATTTCTTTTCCATTCTCCATTCCATTTAGTTTTTTATTTATTTTTATTAATCTTCTGCCAAGACAGTGGAGATGATTTACTGTGCACACGTTACATTTAGTCAGTGAGGAATAAAACTGGGAACAGTCTGGGCTATTAGGCAAAAAACCAAAAGATACTGTGTTGCAGTTTCTCAAATGTGGCAGCAGAGATCGATGACAGATGTTCCAGATCCAGGGAAATGAATTTGAGAAGGCATGTGTATTATTTTGCAACAATGTCCCAGGCCTCTGCCATTCTGCTCCTATGGCTTCCATAGTTCACAAGCTTAAGTTTACTTGGACCTTTGCCTCATCTTTGATCTTTTGTACTTCAACCTGGGCATTTCTTATTTCTCCATTTAGTTGTTATGATCATTCAAGAAGATGCAGGCTATGGTTGAGACCTTCATTCTCCCTTTAAAAGTTTTCTTCTTCCACCTAGACCTCTATTAGTTGTTGTTGTTGTTTTCTTTGTTTTGTTTTGAAGCCACATCCAACAATGCTTTGGATTTACTCCTGGCTTTCTGTTTGGGGGTCACTTTTGCAGTCTTAGGGGGCCATATAGGATGCTGGAATCTAAACTGGGTTGGGCCATGTGCAAGGCAAATTTCCTACCTGCTCACTATGGCTTTGCCTCTGCCTTTCAATTGCTTATTTCCAGAAATTCAGACTTGATTTATTTTTATTATTTTTCAAGAATACACTCCTTGGGATTATTTTATCAATCCTGTACCTTCACTTATATCTGTTCTTTCCCAAATCCACTCCTCCTACCCAGATCACAGTATCTCCAGACATAGCCTTTAGTCACAAAGAAACTTTGGGGGAGAGCACATCCACTTGTGCCTAGGGCTAACTTTTATAAATCTATGTTAGAGATCACTTCTAGAATAATCAGGGCACCGTACAGTGTGGTGGGGATCAAATTCAGGCTTGTCTGCTACATGCAATGTAAAAGCCCTATCCACCATTATTTACACTGCCATTAGTTACAAAGATTAATGGTAGATTTATAATCCAGTGTTTGGTTTTATCATCTCTTAGCTACAGGAGGCCAATTCAATTTACAGTGAATAGCTAGAAAATATTCAACTGTATCCTATAAAAGTATAATTTTTAAATCTCTTCCATCTTCTGTAAAACTTAGTGCAGTCTTACTTGGTCTTTTATATGATAATACCTTTCTAAAATACAGGTATTATGTAAATAACTCTCCTGATTGATTCTTTTTTCACTTCTTCCATCTGCTCCTGGGATGACATAAATATCTCCAAATTATTTACTAATTAATTGAAACAATCGATGGTTTAATAAATAAATTAATGTATTTTACTGTCATCCTAATCTCTTCCTTCCATCCATGATCACTTTGCTGTGTTTCCAAAGCAAAATTAAAAACCATTTTTCTATAAGTAACAGAGGGACATAGAGAGAGCTTTAGGGCAAAGCAACTGTCTTGCAAGTGTGAAGTTAAGACTTCAATTCCTAACATTACCCACATATGCTGAGCTTGATCTTGGTAGCACTGCCATTTGGGACCTAGGGAGCAATGTCCTCAGTCATTACAACAACAAAATGGAAAGCTGATAAAAAAAATAATCAAAGAGAAATTATAGCATCAGTAAGAGCATTACCAAACAGAGTAATCCAAGAGAACTGCCAAGTGTGGCTCCAAAATAAAAAAACAAAAAGCAAAACAGAAAGCTAGAGAATGTGGAGGGATTAACAGAGACAATGGCTCAAAAAAGGAAGGCTGGAAGTTCCAGCTCACTTCGTGAAGCTCACCACAAAGAGTGATGAGTTTAGTTAGAGAAATAACTACACTGAGAACTATCATAACAATGAGTGAAGCAGGAAGCCTGTCTAGAGAACAGGCGGGGGTAGGATGAAGAGGAGGGAGATTTGGGACATTGGTGATGGGAATGTTGCACTGGTGATGGGGGGTGTTCTCTACATGACTGAAGCTCAACCACAATCATGTTTGTAATCAAGGTGTTTAAATAAAATATTATTAAAAAAGAGACAAATGCATTGTTTGATAATGGCAATTGGAAATTGGTGAAACTCAGATGAATGCTCTAGGTCTCAGATAAATATATGACAGTTATCTAAAAGCTTTAAGTAATTGAGATTCAGTTATCAGTTGAGACTCAGCTGAGACTCAGAGGAAAATCCTAGCCAGCTTGCTGGGGGTGGGGGTAGGAGGGTAGCCAATTAGGTGGGCAACAGGTTCAGTTTTTCCCCTTAGTTCATCCCTTCACAATTTATGACAACCTGAACTTTTTCTAGGTCAGTTTCTGAAAATTGCTAAAATGTGTTTGGTAGCAAACAGAACTGATTTTTCAATGGGTGTTATCCTTAATGCTAAAATTAAGTTTATACTAAAAGCAATCATTTAGGCAGTTGTGTTGAAAATTCTTTGTATTCAGGAGTATTGACTCTAATACATTTCAATAGAACCTTTATAAAGTAACAATTCAAACATCAGTACTTACAATGCATCTTATTCTCAGCCAATAGAATAACAAAAGGTATCTTGATTTCTCACACTCTCAAGGAACTAACAATGGCTATGTTTACAAGGAAAAATCAATTAAAGAGAACTCTTGCTCAGTGAAATATTCCACCAATGACAATTTCATATGTGCACATGTTTGTAAATATCTCCCCTAGACACACACAAGACCTTCTCTTTGCCACCCCCCCCCCAAGACATAGGCACACCATATTGACCTCTAGGTTTGAATTCTTCAATTCATTTTTTTCCTCAATCACTAAATAAACAGTTATTAAATTCTCTGTGTCAAAACTATTCTAAGGACTGGATCCTATTTTCCTAGAACTCACAGGGTCCAGGGATATGAAGCAGAATTTAGCCTTACCTTACTTTCTGATGAGCATGAGTTTAAATCCTTGTTGTCTCACAGGCACAGAACAGGATCCTAGCGGTTGTACTGTTTAAGCCTGGTAGCTCTGTTACCTGTGAACCCCAATTTAACAAAAGTGTTACAGCCACACCATAATCAGGTAAGCATTTCAAACAAAAAAAGGTTCAATATTCAGCAAACACCACAACTCAAAAAAAATGTAGAACTATCATGTCCAGAAAGTGCAATTTTCAGCCAGTATGAGTACAAATATCACAATTCAAAGTGTGCAAACCTCAGTGCCAACTGTCTGAGCACTGCAGCCTAATGTGTAAGCCCTGGTGAGTACCATAGTTAAAAATGTGAGAACATGGGGCTGGAGAGATAGCATGGAGGTAAGGTGTTTGCCTGGCATATAGAAGGATGGTCGTTCGAATTCCGGCACTCCATATAGTCCCCCATACACACCCAAGCGTGCCAGGAGTTATTTCTGAGGAACCCCGCAGCGCCGCCAGGTGTGACCCAAAAACCAAAATAAATAAATATTAGAAAAAAATGTGAGAACACAACAGCCAGGTAAGTGTGTAGTATCAGATATTTGAAACATTAACAGCAGTCCCCACCGAAAAAAAAGAAAGTAAGAAAAGTGTGGAGGAAAGAATATTCTTTTTTTTTTTTTTGGGTCACACCCAGCGATGCTCAGGGGTTACTCCTGGCTGTCTGCTCAGAAATAGCTCCTGGCCCTCCCTGCCACAAATCTTTTGCCAATTTGAAGAAGATCTGGGGATGGGATGAAAAGACGCCTGGGAACCCACACACCACAAGAAAAACCCAAAAGACAATGGGAAAACCTGTATTTCCAACATAAGCATAAGAACTGTATCACACCACCTCTTTACCTGCTTTTCCCCAAATTGTAAGATAGTCTTATGCATCACTTTGGTCCTTTAAATACTTTGCTACCTCATTTAAAAAAAAAAATCTGGCCTACATATACATATGTAAGCACATACATTTTTATTACCTATTTTTTTCTATTATTTTTTCATCTTTTTTTGGGTATGTAACCTGTTTCTGTTTTCCCCTTTTGACCACCCCCAAATGCACCGACAATATAATGTAGCACCATTTCCCCCTGCAAAGGCACACCAAAAAAAAGGGGGAATTCTTACATATATACAAAAAAAAGAGCTCTTATCTATTAGAGATAGGAACTCATAGTTGTTTACAATAGAGGGATATCTCCTACCTTGAAAATATGTCATGTGGAATTAACTTAGACCTCAGGTGTTTAGATACCATCCATCCAGCCTTGAACCCTGGATCCCAGACACAGGAACGGCACAGTTCTTCACAACTGCTACAGGAAACAAATCCCATCCGGGACAGCCGCAATACTGCGAGGTCACCTGTGGGTGACCGTGCACCCCACATGTTCAATGGAACTCTGGATGAATTTTCCACCGCCTGCCTGATAGCCACAAAGTTTGCATAGCCCCGAGCCAACAGGAAACTCTGCAAATAAATTTAGCTCAGCACACAGAATCTGGCTTAACCAGATTCCTTAACCTTTCCATGGAATCTGTTTTTGTGCCTGCTCTCAAGCATGTAGTTATAGATATGTTTTTGTAAAGTTTAAATTGTGATCCTTATTGCTTGCGCAAAAGAAAGATCTAAATGGAAAATAGGCTAAACAAAAAATTGTATTTGCGTAAATATCAATTAGCTATTTGTTTAAGAATTTGCTTCCCCTCCCCTCATCCTGCCAGGCTCCTCCTTATCCTTCCCGCCATCAAAATGTGTATGTGCAGTATGCGCACTAAACCAAAAAAGGAATTTATGCTCCCATTGGTTAAAATTGTCGTACTTGTACAAATCTGATTGGTTTATGTTTCAATCCTATGTTACTACTCCTCCCACTGGAGCAGGGCATAAAATCCCTGCTCTCCCCTTAATAAAGTCTCTCGACTGGCACATGTCACCCTGAGCCCTTTACTAACTTCTACAGCTTAATTTTTTAGGTGTTCACAAAAGAGCTTAACACTCGCGAATTATTTGTAGTTGCCTTCTGCCTTCTGTCCTGGTTGAGAGAAAGCTGCTGGCCGGAATTCTCTCCCAGTAAAGGGCAGGAGCAGAGGCAATTGCAGTCACCAACAAGTGCCAGCTCTAATATGACATCCTGACAACGAAGAAAATGGGAACAACTTGACCTAAGTGCAGGTTATCCTACCTTTCCAGCTAACGACAAGACAAAATCAGAAGACTTGTCACCCTTTGGTAGGCCCAAAAGCCAAGATTGCGAGTTACATATGACTGCTGCTAGAACCATGACCAGACTGTATACAGCCTGGGACCAATAAAAAAGCCCTAACCTAGGGTTTGAACTACGACCTGCACAATAAACATGACCCCCAGTTCCAAAGGTCTGGCAGAGACCATTGTAACGGAATGGGGCTTCTGGAAGCACAAAGAAAGACACTATCCTAGGTGCCATCCTAGGTTCAGTGCAAAGACCAAGATCACCAACCACAGAAGATGAATTAAAATGACACTGATGGAACAGAACTTCTAGAACCACAAAGACTGACTTCATCATAAATCCCACCACAGGATCTGTGCAGATACTGAGATCCCTAGACACAGAGGCCTGATAGTATCACCCAGGACAGAGCAGAGGTCTTGCAAACACCACAAAAGCACCACCGGGAGAGTAAATGATCCTGAACAGAGTCTATAGTTGATCCCATGACAATACACTCCAAGGGCGGAGAAACCCCATATCTCTTAGGCCAAGTGAATTCCTTTTCGAATGACCCCAATATTTACTGTGCCTGGGCAGGAGGGAAAAAACAAAAAGCTCAAAACATTATTCATTTTTTATATATTATTTTATTTTCATTTATTATTATTATTTTTATTTACCTATCTATTTTTGGTCAATTTCTCTGTTTGGGTGTGATAATCGAAGTTGTCCCCAGTTATACTTATTCTTTCTCTTCCTTTCTGTTCTTTCTTTATATGCTATGCCATGTTTCTTATATCAAGACCATGGTGTTTTTTGTTTGTTTGTTTGTTTGTTTGCTTGTTTTGTGTTTGTTTTGTGGGGTTTTTTGTTGTTGTTGTTGTTGTTGTTTTTTTTTTTGGTGCTTGTGTTTATTGTTGGAGTCCTCACTGGATATTTGACACTTCTTTTTGTACTGGTGGAATGTTTCACCTTTTTTCTCTCCTTCGTTTCTCAAACCGATGTTGAGAGCCTCTAGAAGAATTCTGCTTATTTTCGGCGTATTAGACTTTTACCCCAGTTTATTACTTTTCTCTCCTTCAAACAAAACCACGTAACTTGAACTAGCTAGTCCTGCCCCCCCAATTAGAGGGGGAAACAAGGGAGACACCAGGACCAAACAGGTGCAAGACTACTATGCAGTAGGCTAGATACAGAGGAGACCACATATCCTAGCTACCCTGGGGGTGAGGGAAGAGGATATGGGTGGTAGGACAAAAACGGAGGTGTAGGGAGGACAATTTGGTGATGGGAATCCCCCCTGATTTTATGTAAATATGTACCTAAAATATCATTGTCAACCATATGTAAGCCACTATGATCAAAATAAAAATTAAAAAAAAAAAAAAAAAAAAAGCATTGCCGTTTCAAAGCCCAGGCCAGTACATTCAATAAAGGCAACAAACCTGCAAAAAAAAAAATAATAAGAATAAAAACCACATGATCATATCAATAGATGCAGAGAAAGCATTTGATAAGGTCCAAAACCCATTCTTGATCAAAACTCTCAGCAAGATGGGAATGGAGGGAACTTTTCTCAATATAGTGAAGGCCATCTACCACAAGCCAGTGGCAAATATTATCCTCAATGGAGAAAAACTGAAAGCCTTCCCTCTAAATTCTGGCACAAGACAAGGCTGTCCTCTCTCACCACTCCTATTCAACATAGCACTGGAAGTACTTGCTATAGCGATTAGGCAAGAAAAGGATATCAAGGGAATCCAGATAGGAAAGGAAGAAGTCAAGCTCTCACTGTTTGCAGATGACATGATACTCTACTTAGAAAACCCTAAAGACTCTATCAAAAAGCTTCTAGAAACAATAGACTCATATAGCAAGGTGGCAGGCTACAAAATTAACACACAAAAATCAATGGCCTTTCTATATACCAATAGTAATAAGGATGAAATGGACATTAAGAAAACAACCCCATTCACAATAGTACCACACAAACTCAAATATCTTGGAATCAACTTGACTAAATATGTGAAGGACCTATACAAAGAAAACTATAAAACTCTGCTCCAAGAAATAAGAGAGGACACACGGAAATGGAAACACATACCCTGCTCATGGATTGGCAGGATTAACATCATCAAAATGTCAATATTCCCCAAGGCATTATACAGATTTAATGCCATCCCTCTAAAGATACCCATGACATTCTTCAAAGAAGTGGATCAGACACTCTTGAAATTCATTTGGAACAATAAACACCCTCGAATAGCTAAAGCAATCATTGGGAAAAAGAATATGGGAGGAATTACTTTTCCCAACTTTAAACTGTACTACAAAGCAACAGTTATCAAAACAGCATGGTATTGGAATAAGGATAGGTCCTCAGATCAGTGGAATAGGCTTGAATACTCAGAAAATGTTCCCCAGACATACAACCATCTAATTTTTGATAAAGGAGCAGGAAATCCTAAATGGAGCAGGGAAAGCCTCTTCAACAAGTGGTGTTGGCACAATTGGATAGCCACTTGCAAAAAATTAAACTTAGACCCCCAGCTAACATCATGTACAAAGGTAAAATCCAAATGGATTAAAGACCTCGATATCAGCCCCAAAACCATAAGATATATAGAACAGCACATAGGCAAAACACTACAGGACATTACAGGCATCTTCAAGGAGGAAACTGCACTCTCCAAGCAAGTGAAAGCAGAGATTAACAGATGGGAATATATTAAGCTGAGAAGCTTCTGCACCTCAAAGGAAATAGTGCCCAGGATACAAGAGCCACCCACTGAGTGGGAGAAACTATTCACCCAATACCCATCAGATAAGGGGCTAATCTCCAAAATATACAAGGCACTGACAGAACTTTACAAGAAAAAAACATCTAACCCCATCAAAAAATGGGGAGAAGAAATGAACAGACACTTTGACAAAGAAGAAATACGCATGGCCAAAAGACACATGAAAAAATGTTCCACATCACTAATCATCAGGGAGATGCAAATCAAAACAACGATGAGATACCACCTCACACCCCAGAGAATGGCACACATCACAAAGAATGAGAATAAACAGTGTTGGTGGGGATGTGGAGAGAAAGGAACTCTTATCCACTGCTGGTGGGAATGCTGTCTAGTTCAACCTTTATGGAAAGCGATATGGAGATTCCTCCAAAAACTGGAAATCGAGCTCCCATATGATCCAGCTATACCACTCCTAGGAATATACCCTAGGAACACAAAAATACAATACAAAAACCCCTTCCTTACACCTATATTTATTGCAGCTCTATTTACCATAGCAAGACTCTGGAAACAACCAAGATGCCCTTCAACAGACGAATGGCTAAGGAAACTGTGGTACATATACACAATGGAATATTATGCAGCTGTCAGGAGAGATGAAGTCATGAAATTTTCCTATACATGGATGTACATGGAATCTATTATGCTGAGTGAAATAAGTCAGAGAGAGAGAGAAAAACGCAGAATGGTCTCACTCATCTATGGGTTTTAAGAAAAATGAAAGACACCCTTGTAATAATAATTTTCAGACACAAAAGAGAAAAGAGCTGGAAGTTCCAGCTCACCTCAGGAAGCTCACCACAAAGAGTGATGAGTTTAGTTAGAGAAATAACTACATTTTGAACTGTCCTAATATTGAGAATGTATGAGGGAAATGTAGAGCCTGTTTAGGGTACAGGCGGGGGTTGGGTGGGGAGGAGGGAGATTTGGGACTTGGGTGATGGGAATGTTGCACTGGTGATGGGTGGTGTTCCTTTTATGACTGAAACCCAAACACAATCATGTATGTAATCAAGGTGTTTAAATAAAAAAAATTATGCATTAAAAAAAACCATAATAACAATTTTAATATTACTTGATTTATATGTTGGTCTAGTTTAAAATTTATCTGAAACAGGATTTTTATTTAAAAATGATACTAAGAAATAAAAAGGTTCATATTACACAATGTAGTTGAATAATTTATAAAAAAATAAAATATGGTATTAATATCCAGTTAAAAAAAAAAAAAGCATTGCCGTTTCAAAGCCCAGGCCAGTACATTCAATAAAGGCAACAAACCTGCAAAAAGAAATAGCTCCTGGCAGGCACGGGGGACCATATGGGACACCGGGATTCGAACCAACCACCTTTGGTCCTGGATTGGCTGCTTGCAAGGCAAACGCCGCTGTGCTATCTCTCTGGGCCCAGGAAAGAATATTCTATATTTATTTATTATTTATTTATTTATTCATGGTTTGGGGCCACACCTGATGGTGCTCAGGGGTTACTCCTGGCTCTGCGCTCAGAAGTCACTGCTGGCTGGCTCAGGAGATTCTATGGGATGCTATGGATCGAACCGGGTCTGTCCTAAGTGGGCCACATGGAAGGCAAACGCCCTACCACTGTGTCATCACTCCGATTCCAGAAAGAATATTTTATTTGTTTTTGTTTGTTTGTTTGTTTTTGTTTTGGGGCCACACCAGGTGATGCTCAGGGGTTACTCCTGGCTATGCACTCAGAAATCGCTCCTGGCTTGTGGGACAATATGGGACGCCAGGATTCGAACCACCATCCTTCCTGGATCAGCTGAGTGAAAGGCAAACACTCTACCCCTGTGCTATCGCTCCATAACCCTCCCCCCATATCTGGCAATGCTCAGGTGCCACGAGAACCACACTTAAAGATGTTTGCCAGGTGTGTGGGTGGGGGATGAGGTGGCTCACAGTGCCAGGATGCTCTGCCATTTGAGCCATGGCACAGCTCCTTATCTTTTTATTTGGTTTGGGGCCCATACCCAGCGATGCTCAGGGCCTACTCTTTCTGTTCTTGGGCAACTGTGGGATACCAGTAACAGAATTCAGAGTTTCTAATATTATTATCATGTACTCTAGACACACCCTTCCTTCCTTCCTTCCTTCCTTCCTTCCTTCCTTCCTTCCTTCCTTCCTTCCTTCCTTCCTTCCTTCCTTCCTTCCTTCCTTCCTTCCTTCCTTCCTTCCTTCTTTCCCTTCCATTCTTCCCTTCCTTCCCTTCTGTCCTTCCCTCCTTTCTTTCCTTTCCTTCCTTTTCTTCCTTCCTTCCCTCCCTTCCTTCCCTTCCTTCCCTTCCTTCCTTCCTTCCTTCCCTTCCTTCCTTCCCTTCCTTCATTCCCTCCTTCCTTTCCTTCCCTTCCTTCCCTTCCTTCATTCCCTTCCTTCATTCCCTCCTTCCTTTCCTTCCCTTCCTTCCCTTCCTTCATTCCTTTCCTTCCTTCCCTTCCTTCCTTCCTTCCTTCCTTCCTTCCTTCCTTCCTTCCTTCCTTCCTTCCTTCCTTCCTTCCTTCCTTCCTTCCTTCCTTCCTTCCTTCCTTCCTTCCTTCCTTCCTTCCTTCCTTCCTTCCTTCCTTCCTTCCTTCTCCCTCCTACCTAGTAATGATCATGGCTCTGTATTCAGGAGTAACCTCTTGCAATGCTCAGGTACTATATGTGCTGCCTAGGATTGAAACCAGGTTCTTCATAATACAAGGCAAATGCTGTAGTCCTTGTACTATCTCTCTGGCTATATTTCTTATTTTCCAAAAATTGTATTTATCTCTATTGGTTTATATAATACTATATTTTGAGATACTGCCATACCTCTATATCTATATAATACCCACCATCAAATCTCCAACACCATCACATTATAAAAATTATGTCCCCTACCTATTCCTCTGAACTTCCCTTCTTCCTCTAATAACTACCATAATTTTCACTAAACCTAAGTTATACTATGTTTAGACCTAGTTTAAAGCAATTTTTAGGGCTAGAGAGATAGAACATTGGGTAAGGTACTCACTTTCCTTGCACGTACTCAATCTGGTTTCAATCTCTGGCATCCCATATAGTACCGTGAGGTGGTCAGGAATAATTCCTAAGTGTAGAGTCAGGAGTGACCCCTGTGAATTTTGTCAGGAGTGACCCCAAAAGATTTTTAATAAGTAAAATAATCTAGTTCAGGGGTCTCAAATTTGCGGCCCGCGGGCCGTTTGTGGCCCTCCGTACAGCATTTTGTGGCCCTGCCCTAGAGGAATCATTTTTTGTTTTGTTTTGTTTTGTTTTAGTTGTTTGGTCACATCCCCCAATCTTCAAGGTTTACTACTGACTTTGCACTCAAAAATCACCCTGACTTTGCCTCCTGCGGCCCTCAGGTAAATTGAGTTTGAGACCCCTGACTAGTTAATATCAATAAAGTATATTGTGGAGGAAAAAAATAACAGAATTGAAAGTGGTGGCCACTAGAGATGTAAAATTGGGTTAATGATATTAGATTGGAAAAAATTTTAAGTCACACCTAATAGTGCTTAAGGATCACTCCTGGTAGGGCTCAGAGGACTACACAAGGATCTGGGGAATCAAACCCAAATCGTCCATGTACAAGGCAAGTGGTGTACCTGCTGTACTATCAATCTCTGCCCCTAAGAGACTATTTTTGTTACTATAAAAATCCTGTAGTACTTGCTAGCTGATTGTTTGAACAATTTACCTGTATTAAGTATCCTATTAAGTGGGTGTTTGGTTAACATGATGAATATTACATGCAGTATATGTAAAGATAATTGCCTTAATATTATTTAAATAGATGCTTAGAGCAAAATAAAAGTCCCATTGAGTGCTCACATAGAGACTCAATAAATATTTGCTATTTAGCAACTTAGAAGTGAATGTGGTGTGGTAGAAAATTATTGATTTTTTTTAATTTGGGGACACACCTAGCAGTGTTCAGGGTTTAATCTCTGGCTCTGAACTCAGAAATAACGTCGGCTATCATGCTTGTGTGACCATATAGGATGCAGGGACTTAAACCCAGGTAGGACATATATGAGTTTAGCACCCTAACTACTTTACTATTGCTCCAGACCCTATTACTATTATTCAAATGTGGTTCTATTGGTAACAAAAATACTGATTATGGAGAAGCCATGAAGAATTTGAATAAATATATATGAAAGCAAACAGTTTATAGGTAGCATAACATTATATATATGTGTGTGTATGTATGTATACATAAATATTTTTTGCTACTTGAATGTTTATAAAATGTTATATATCCAGTTGTCTAATGCATTTCCATTATTTAAAGAGACTACCAGCAGTGCTTGGGGGTTCAGGAGTTACTTCCAATGAAAGCATTATTAGGCCAGCAACACTGTGGGCCACCAAAGCCATACCTGGTGCCAGGAGAAGGGAGCTCCTGAGGGCCAGGAATTGAATTTAAAGCCTTGAGCATGCAAAACAATCATTCCAGTTGTTCGAGCTATCTCCCTACCTTTTCATAATTTTGTTTGTTTGTTTTTGCTTTTTGGGCCACATCCAGTGATGCTCAGGGGTTATTCCTAGCTATGTGCTCAGAAATCGCTCCTGGCTCAAGGAACCATATGGAATGCTGGGGATCAAACCAAGGTTCATCCTGGATTGGCTGCATGCAAGGCAAATGCCTTACCACTGTGCTATAACTCTGGTCCAATCCATAATTTTTTAATTAAAAAATTAAGGAAAAGAAGAGATTGTTTGACTTTTGAAATCACTTTATATTTAGGCAAATTCATTTCTTGTTTCTTGTATTGCTTATTGAAGCTATAAATAATTACATGTGAATCATCTTAAGAATTTACCTTTAATTAGTATCACTTTCTTTGTTCATGTTACATAGTCACACTCACATGCCAAGGAAAAACATATATTTTTCTATGTCATATATTGTCATATTAATTAAAAACTAAAATTTTTTGGGCCCGAAGAGATAGCACAGTGGCGTTTGCCTTGCAAGCAGCCGATCCAGGACCTAAGGTGGTTGGTTCGAATCCCGGTGTCCCATATGGTCCCCCATGCCTGCCAGGAGCTATTTCTGAGCAGACAGCCAGGAGTAACCCCTGAGCACCGCCGGGTGTGACCCAAAAACCACAAAAAAAAAAAAAAAAGAAAAGAAAAGAAAACTAAAATTTTTATACAAATATTCTCATGAGCAGTTTTAGATTCTATACTTTAGCAAAAACCAAACATTATTTACTCTTTATTATAGTCATTTAACATAATTCTCTTTGACAGGGACTTAAGATTAAAGGAAGGGCCCGGAGAGATAGCACAGCTGTGTTTGCTTTGCAAGCAGCCAATCCAGGACCTAAGGTGGTTGTTTCGAATCCCGGTGTCCCATATGGTCCCCCGTGCCTGCCAGGAGATATTTCTGAGCAGACAGCCAGGAGTAACCCCTGAGCACTGCTGGGTGTGGCCCCCCCCCAAAAAAAAGATTAAAGGAAAATCTGCAGATGTACTAAATCATATTGAAGATAATCTAATTTTATAATTAAGAATTTAAAAGTCAAAATGGAGTAATAGCACAATAGGTAGGTCATTTGCCTTGCATGCAACTGTTCTGGGTTGGATCCCAGGCACCTCATATGGTTCCCTGAGCCTGCCAGGAGTAATTTCTGAGTCCAGAGCTAGGAGCAACTCCTGAGTGTCGCTGGGTATGCCTTTCCAAAAGTCAAAATGGAAATATAAAAGTGGACTGTGGAGATATAATAGGGTTGAAGATGCCCCCACCTAGGTTGAATCCTTGCCATTAACATGGTCTCCAAAACGCTGCTAACCCTGGAAACCTCTGAGCATCTCTGGTAATCCTGGACACCACAAAACCTGAGCAGTGCTGCATCTTGGGATTTCTCATTAAATCACTGGTCTAACAGCCAGGATTAGCCCCATAAGTCTCCTGAGTAATATTTGGGAGGCCCCTTTCAAATAAGACAAAATATTTAGCAAATGGTACATATTTTCTATCCCATTGATTTATCCCATTCAAAATTAAACCACCCATTTGGTCATCTTCCTGACCAGGGAATCTCCTATTCCTACTCTACACTGTTGTTCATATGCAGAAACAGCCCTGGCAATACAGAAAAGGACTCTCCAAGGAACCATTATAGAAATTTCATGGAACTTTTAGGTTCTTGACTGATGACAGCAGAACTTTTGCATATGGTCATACCTGTAATAGAGAAAGCTGCTTTAGGATCAGAACTGAGAGAACTATGTGTGGAAAATCTTGGCCTTCTGAAGAATAAAGCCTTTAAAAATATCTCCAAAACAAACAGAAAAGTCAAATTCAAATAAAAATCAGGGGCAGAAAGATAACACAGCTGTAGGGCATTTGCCTTCCAAGCAGCCGATCCTGGACAGATGGTGGTTTGAATCCTGGCATCCCATGATGGTCTCCCATGCCTGCCAGGAGTGATTTCTGAGCACAGAACCAGGAGTAACCCCTGATTATTGCCGGATGTGACCCCCAAACCAACAAACAAACAAACAAAAACAAAACAATACCCATCTTTCTAACATGGAAGGGATCCTTTCTTTTTACTTTTATCAGAGAGGCCATTCAGCTGCACTTTAACTTGTACCTTCACCAGCCCTCAGGGTGATCATTGTGGTGTAGGTCTAGAAAGACAAACTTCCTCTTTTTTAAAAAAAATTTTTTATTTAGGGCCCGGAGAGATAGCACAGCGGCGTTTGCCTTGCAAGCAGCCGATCCAGGACCAAAGGTGGTTGGTTCGAATCCCGGTGTACCATATGGTCCCCCGTGCCTGCCAGGAGCTATTTCTGAGCAGACAGCCAGAGTAACCCCTGAGCAACGCTGGGTGTGACCCAAAAACCAAAAAAAAAAATTTTTTTTATTTAAACAATTTTATTACATACATGATTGTGTTTGGGTTTCAGTCATGTAAAGAACACCACCCATCACCAGTGCAACATTCCCATCACCAATGTCCCAAATCTCCCTCTTTTTCAATTGTTTATAGACTACATTCCATTAAAAAAAGTTAGTTTTCAGACAAGGGAGAATAAGTACACCAGTTCATTCTATTATGAACCTAGTCTCCAATAATTTCTGAGGAAAATATGAAAAATTTCAAATAAGGTATTAGACTATGTATAAAGCTCTTTGTGTGTGTTGTAACTTTATTACTGAATACTTAGCACGTTTAATCCAATGTAGGTGACCTGTTGAATTACCTGATTTTTAATGACTTTTTGATTATATTTTGTTTGTTTGTTTGTTAGGCCACACCCAGTGATGCTCAGGGGTTTCCCTTAACTCTGCCCTCAGGAATACTGGGAGGAACATATGGAATGCCAGGGACTAAACCAATGTACTCTTTCTCCAGCCCCTTTATTTACTTTTATTTTCCATTTTTGTTGTTGTTGCTTTGGTGATGGGGACAACAAATTTGGTTGTGGTGCTTTCTGGGAGGACATGCCTCACTTGTATTGCACATAATCCCACTCAGTAGAGTTCTCCAGTGATGATACTCTTTGAGTAGATGGAACAACCCAAATAGTTGTGCCACTAGGATTACATTTGGTGTATTTGAGGTAGTGCTGAGATAGAAATCCTGACTTCACACTTGCATGGCAGGTGCTTTGGCACCAAACTATTTTGGGGACCTGATAACTTCATTTTCTATTTTATCATCATCATCATCATCATCATCATCATCATCATAATCAATATTATTTTGGTTTTGGGACCACGACTGGCAATATTCAGGGGTTACTCCTGACTACACATTCAGAAATTACTCCTGGCAGTGCTAGGGGATTCATATGGGATAACAAGGAAAAACCCAGGTCAGCTGTGCACAAGGCAAATATTCTATCTGCTATACTATCGCTCTGGCTCCTGATAACTTCATTTTAAGAACTAGATACAAAAGGAGAAGCAAGATGAAGACCCATTTGCGTAACCTATCTGATGAAAACATAAATCAATAGGAAATAGTTTACAAATGTTTCTTGCCATAAAAAGCTCTATTATGCCTAGCATTATACTGTATAAAATATATATCTGATAAGAACATATTGCTAACAGCCAACTACTGCTTCCATATTTCTAGAATAAAGCAAAATTTATATTTAAAAGTGTATGATGAGTCAAAAAGAGAAACTGGGATAAGCCATAAAGACTTAAGACACAAGTCCTATTTGCAATAATATAGGACCAGAATGGCATTGAACAGGTTCATTAGTCATGACAGACGCTGTCAGGGGCCTGTCTCTGAGTAGGTCTCTTTCTATGTCTGAGGTAGCCTACTCTGATGATTAGTCTTGTCAAAGCTTTTTACCAACTTTTCTCCTTCTTTCTGCTCCAAATTTTAAAGTTCTCTCTGGGGTTAGGAAAAGCTAAAACAGACTGAGCTGAGGCTAATAGTTTGGAAAGGAGATAATGACTCTCAAACAAATGCCCTTTGCATTCCTTTGGCTCTGAATGAACCAAAGCAAAACCTTAAAGACACCTTTGCATTGATAAGGGCCGCAGAATCCTCACTGGACAGACCAAGAAATAGAACTCACTTCAACTTTTAGTCTCTTGCTTTTTATCTATAGACTAAAACACACACCACACAAGCTTTCTCCACCATTTTCTGTTCTTTCTATGTTCCTCTATTGAGCATGCTTACCATTCGTCCTCATGAATATGTATGAGTTTCCTGAAAGACTACTAGAATATGTATAAGCTGTCACTCTACCTCTAATGAGCATAAAACCAGAAACCCTACTCCCTCCCTTTGAAGCTGTTCTCCAGCCCATGTTAGTGGACGTCCTTCCCAACTGAAGTTGTTTCATTGCCAATAAAGCCCCTCTTTTTCATTCAGTTATTCCTATGAGTTTTCTAGGAGACATCAACGAAGCTGAATCCTGAGTCATCTGGACATACCCTTTATTTTCTTTATATAAAATGTATTTAATAGGATTGAAGTAGCAATGCTTAAAAGTGATTTGGTGTTTTTGGATTGAATGTATATTGTAAATACATAGCAATGATATTCACAGTAGAGAAACTGTATCTGTCAGTTCTCTTCCCAGCCCACTCTGGGTGGCCTTCCTCTGCCTCTTTACGTGCTCTTTTAGCTTATCCAAGGAACTCAGGCCTGACCTCTATGATCTACATCAAAAGGAATTTCTGGCCCTCTGACTTTCATTTAGAATTAGCCAATGGGAAATCCTGTTGGAGATAGGAAGATGGAAGAGAGAAATTTTATTTTCCTGCTTTGGAAATCCAGTTCTCTGGAGGCTTCCTTATAGAACCTCCAGTTCCAACAAAGGATCATAGATTGGACTGAGACAAATGAGACGTGCAGGGTAAAAGATTTAAGGAGGCATCCACTCTCAGGAAGGTGCAAGACCAAGGAGGCATCTGAGAGTGATTACTTTGATTACTAATTATATTTATCAGACTTTCCCATATTTGATCTGGATTAAGGACATTCTGTTCCTCATAATCAAAGTAGTTCAGACAAAAATAGTATAGGTGGGGCCAGAGTGATAGTACAGTGGGTAGGGGATTTGCCTTGTCAATTTCTCACATTCAGAAATATATTCTGGATGGTACTGACTACATTTTTAGTATAACTAAATAAAAGGACAAAGTGACAGCACTTCTTATAAGATCATTGTAACTTTCAGGAGAGCATTATCAGATCATAAATTCAACATAAGGATTTTCTGAGTGTGACTCTGTGGAACTACACAGGTTCTATGCCTGATAAGTTGTCTCTCACTCTGGGATATTTGCAAAGGAAATAGTTGATCTTTAAGAAAATGGGGGAGGATTGGAGAAGTATTAGAAAATAAAGTTGAATTGGGGGATAGCTCAGCAGGAAAAAAATTACTGGCTTACAAAACCAAGGATGTAATTTTGCTTCACAATGCCACTGCATACTCTGAACACAGTTCCTATGACTCTTTTGCTGGGATCCTTGTAATCACAACAGATTGTGTGATCCTATGTACATAGCAGGAACTTGAAAGCACTACACATATGCAATAGCCAGGGAGCAGCACAACCAAATGTGTAAAAATCACAACCAAACGATAAGTGATTCCCCAGTTCAGACAATAAACAACATTCAAAGAGGAAAGGGAAGGCGCGAAAAGAATGGAAAATTTTCACATTTTGAAAACAAATCTTCATCTCTCCCATCACTGCAAGAAGATCCCATAATTTAGTATCAGGCTTCTCAAACCCTTAAACTACAAACATTAATCAAATATGGAAGCAACCCAAAGAAAATTGATAGGAATCTCTCTCTCTCTTTTTTTTTTTTACTATTCTTAGTAACAGAGAGTGTCTCAGCAGCTTTGAAATAATATTTATGAGTTCAGATTGTCTACTATATCAAATCAGGGTTTTCTAAAGAAGCAGAATTAACCAGGAGCACTAGATAGAGAAATAACCCAAAAGCATAAAGTTTAATATATTATTAGGAACTCCTTCATATAATTATGGAGCTAAGAAGTCCCAAGATGTACTGATGATGAGCTTGAGCCTCAGGAGAAAACATAGTGTAGATACTAGAGTCTGAAAGATGGCAAACATTGATCCCAAGAAATAGCAATGTTTCTGTTTTAGTCAAAAGGCAGGAAAAGTCTGATGTATCAGTCCATGCAATTAGGAAGAATGAGTTTCTTCTTTCTCAACCCTTTGATTCAATTCAAGTCTTATTGAGAGATTGAGGGCCACCCCCATGCGGGATGGTAATCAGTGTATGAAAGCCATGCTCGCCACAATCAGTAAGATCCAGGACAAAGTTTGACCATGCTAAGCACCTTTTCCCATGATCCAGTCTAGTTGACACTTTAAATTAACCATCCTTCTTCATATATATATATATATATATATATATATATATATATATATATATATAAAATTCACTATATATATAGTGAATTAGCTATATATACAACTACTCTTTATTCCAGAAGATATGTTTTCAGAATGCCCCAGTGTTCCATTCAACTATCCTTCTATATGTGATAATTCTCTCTTATCTTTCTCAATAGCCCTTTCATCTTCCCTCCTTTATATTTTCTTCTGTCTTGCATGACTCTTTTTTCTATGTTTTCTTTTCTTTTTAATTTTTTATTTCATTTTTTAAACACCCTGTTACAAACATGATTGTAGTTTGATTTCAGTCATACAAAGAGCATCCCCTTCACCAGTGCAACATTTCCACCACCAATGCTCCCTATCTCCCTCCTCCCCGACACATTTGCCTGTATTTGAGGCAGGCGTTCTACTTCTACTCATTAACACCGTCATGGTAGTAGTGTAGTTATTTTTCTAACTGCACTCACCACTCTTTGTGGTAAGCTTCTGTGCCCTACCTGATTCTATTCAGAAAAAGCACATTGAACTGCAATCACTCATAGTTACTGCCAGTAAACTCAAGCCTTTCTTCTATGTTCCCATCCTTTTCTCTAAGCTTCAGCTTTGTCCATAGGGATTGGGCGACACTGAAGTGAACCTTTTTTTTTTTTCTTTTGGTTTTTGGGTCACACCCGGCAGTGTTCAGGGTTTACTCTTGGCTCTGAGCTCAGAAATCGCTCCTGGCAGGCTCAGGGGACCATATGAGATGCTGGATTCGATTCACCGTCCTTCTGCATGAAAGGCAAACGCCCTACTTCCATGCTATCACTTCGGCCCCTGAAGTGGACCATTTTTGGAGTAGCCCAAAAGGCTAAGAAAGGGCCCAGCGCTCCTCTTTCTGCCCTGGTGAGAGGAACTTCTACTAGTTAGGAGGCCTCCTTTTTCATTCTGTTGATTTAGTGGATAGTTTGATCCATGTACAATAACATTGTTGTCCTTTTTTCTGTTTAGTTATTCACAGAATTATTATTATTAACACAATGGTAACATGTTTGACAGTGGTGTTAAGATTTATACCTTAGGTTATTCTGTTAAAAGTATCAGTTTTCTCATTTCAGTGAATTGCTAAAGTTTTGAAGTAGACTCAGACTCTTAGAACTCATTTTATTCACGAACAACTTTAACTTTGTTTCTATTTTTATTTTTGAGCAAATCTAGAAGAGACTATTCTGTATCTGAGGGTAACTCCAGTGGTGGCCAGAATTGAACTGGTTTGGTCTTCTGCATGTAAAGAATTCATTCAGCTTAATGAGTTGTCTTTTCAACCCATAGTTGTTGATCTTTGTGGGAGGATGGATGCTGGAGTTTCAATGATATACTCTCCATTCAGACATAGTAATACGTGTATTTTTAAAAAAAACTAAATTAGAAAACAAAAACAAAAAAATAATTAAATCAGATTCCCAGATCCTGGGAGTGTACACTTCCAGATTGGCACTCTCATATTTATCAGAACATTACCAATTTACAGGAAAGCAATGGTAAGAAAAATATGATAATTAAAAATACAACATTTTATCACGCAGAATTTTTCACAAAAATAAAAGCAAAAAAAACCCTCCTACAACCAAAGTTAATTTCTGAGTGACTTCTTTGTTCATTAATCAAGGAAAGCTGCTTACTGATGTAGGGTTAATTAAAGCATCTTTGATTGTAGGAGTAAAACAAATGTTTCTGAGGAAATTAAACTCGTTGGAGGCAGTAGTCTTTGAATAAGAACAGTTATTTGAAAAGTTGAGGATACTGAAATAACATCAATATTTAATTAAAAACAAAGTAAATTATTTCAGTTGATTTTTCCTAGTTCTTGAACAATTGACAAGTGTTACTAGTACCATTCATTCAGGATATGGCTGCTGTTTGTCATCAGACAAAAGGATAATCATCACAATAAAGGACTTCCAAAATGACAAATGAATAATTGTACATTAAACAACTTTAATTGTGATAACATATATAGAAATATATAGAAAATTAGAAGGATATTTGTATCTCCTGATTTATGTATCTTCGTCAGCTTCTCCATAAGCTTATTTAGCTATTGATATACTTTATACTTATTAAAGTTTACATTTTTCAATATTAGTGTATTAATTTACTCTTGTAGATGAGTATTGGGTGAGTAATGTCTCCCATTATGTGGGCTGTTTTTGTATCCTAGTCATCTATTTTTTTAGCTACTTAGTTTAATGTAGTCCTATTTGTTTACTTTTGCTTCCACTTGCTTGGTCAATGAAATGTAAATATCCTTACTTGCTCAACCATACAGGAGTTTGATGACCTAGTAATAGTCAGGAACTGCAGGAAATCACTACTAGTGAGCTCAAAGTTACCAAGAGAACATATGGAATGCTGGGGGTTGTACCATGTGTAAGGCAAGCACCCTACCACAGTTTAATTATTCTAGCTCTTTTTGGAATTTTTGATCTCTGGTTGAAAACTCACAGTTCTTTGAAAAAGAACTACTCTTAAATACATTTTTTAAATACTGGATGATTTTGAAAATTAGATTTAGCTAAAGACCTGATATAAGCAAATCGTGCTTATATTTAACTTATATAGTAAAATCACCTTAATACCTAATGCGGTTTAAGAAATATTCTTTGACATGACATATATGTAACACTTTATTTACTGATGCACTGTCAGTATTTAAAAAAAGAAACAAGATATTAATTCTCACAAAAATTTGCAAAGGATATATTTTACTAAGGTCAAATTATAGCCCCAAAAACACTTTCTGAATTTTAAAGCAAGTGGAAAGAAATTTTCATTTTTCAAACTCTACTTCACTTTGTAAATTCTATTTTACTTTCTAACTTCAATTGGAAGTGATTAACCTGCACTATAATGACATAGTAATTGGCAAATATCAAGGGGAAATCTAATATGAATCTTTAAATTACTATTTAAATTACTATTATTTATTTAAATGAATATGCTCAATTAAAATCATACTTTCATATGCTGAGGCCAGAATTTGATCATACTTGTGTACAAAAGAGATAATGAAGATGAAGTACATAAAATGTTTATTATAAGGGGCCAGAGAAATAGCATGGAGCCAAGACATTTGCTTTGCATGTAGAAGAATGGTGGTTCGAATCTCGGCATCTCATATGGTCCCTTAGCCTGCCAGGAGCAATTTCTGAGTGTAGAGCCAGGAGTAACCCCTGAGCGCTGCTGGGTGTGACCCAAAAAACAAAAAAAAAAAAATTTTTTTTTTATAAGTTAGCATTAGCTGGTGAACACTTGCAATTGATTTTGATGACAGGGAATACTAACTCTGAGCCTCACTTTTGTAAACTATTATTCTCTAGAACATTATTCTTCTCCTTAGTTAACCAAGGTCACAAATTATTGTACTCAATTATTATTATATGTTATATTTCATTAGTTACAGTTTGACAGAAGTTTGTTTTCTTTTTTGCTATCTATCTGTATAGTAGCCTTAAGTTTGCCCCTTGAGGGGCCAGAGATAGTACAGTGGTAGGGCATTTGCCTTGCATGCAAGGACGGACCTGGGTTTAATTGCTGGCATCCTATACGGTTCTCAAAGCCTGCCAAGAGCAATTTCTGAGTGCAGAGCCAGGAGTACTCCTGAGCGCCACCAGGTGTGGCCCAATCCCCCCAAATTTGTCACTTGATTTACAAACTTAAATATTTCTTTAGGGTTATATTCAGAAAAAAACAAAATGCTGACCTTGTTTCCTTCGATGGAAAACATTGTTGAATCAAATGAAAAATGAGCCAGGTATGGTAGAATATCTTGGATTCTCTCCCTGGGAGAGACAGGAAGACCGATGGACAGACAAAAAGATTAACATTGGAATTCTATCAAAATATAGCTATCTTGTTATCATGAAAACAGATATGATTTCTTAAATAAGAGAAGTGATTGGTCAGAGTTAAAATACCTGGTTATATCATCCCCATTGATCCTATTGGCAAACCACTAATCACATGAATGAAATTATCACTTGCTAATGAAGTTACTGATCAAGTAAATAACTCACATATATTATCAAACTGTTGTAACTAGCAAACTCAACTTGTATCAGAATTGTCTAGATCAATAGATCCTGAGACTAAATAAGTGTCTGATTTTAGTTATTTTTTTGGGATGGGGGGGTGGTCACACCCGGCGCTGCTCAGGGGTTACTCCCGGCTCTGTGCTTAGGAATCACTCCTGGTTGGCTCAAAGGACCATATGAAATGCCGGGATTCAAACCACTGTCTGTACTGACTGGGTCAGCTGCGTGCAAGGCAAATGCCCTACTGCTGTGCTATCTCTTCAGCCTTAAGTGTTTGATTTTAAGTTACTGAATTCTGGGGTGTTTGTTATAAAGCAAAAGTTTGTCATTATATGTAATCAAGTCAAAAGTGCCAGATGCACCAGGTGCTACATGAGCAGCATTAATTGGAGCCAGAGAGATGACACAGCAGTAGGGCATTTGCCTTAAACGAGGCTGACCTGGGAGAGACCCTAAGATTCCCAGCATCCCATATGGTTCGCCAGACTGCCAGGGGTGATTTCTGAGTACAGAGCCAGTAGTGACCCCTGGGCGCTGCTGGGTGTGGACCAAGAACCAACCAATCAATCAATTATTAAAGTTGAAAAAAAAAAACCCAGCATTATTGTTATTCCATGCTTCAGAAGATCAGAAGGAGAGAGACAAAAGCAAAGTGAGGAAGATTCACTAGTAATTCCTGGGCTCTCTCCCTGCTTAACCACTGTGCATGAAAGTCCCAGTTACTTTCAGATAGCTCCACTTACATAACCTTCCCCACACACCTTCTCTTTACCCTCTTTTGACTTAGGGGTCATTTTGGGGATCTTAATTTAGTGCATTTTCCACATGAATTCTTTCTGTCCACACTTTTGTCTTTAAAACTCTCCTCCAGGAGTCTGAGAAATAGTACAGTAGGTAGGGCACTTGCCTTGCATGCGGTTGACCAGGGTTTGATCCCTGGCATCTCAGATGGTCCCCTGGACCTTCAGGAATGATTCCTGAATTCAGAGCCAGGAGTAAGCCCTGGGTACTGCAGGAAGTGGCACAAAAACCAAAAAGAGAAAAGCTCTCCTCCAATTGTGCCATCTGTACTCAGCAAGATAGCTAATAGTGTAGGCCTTATCTAGAAGGTATGATGGATGATCCAATGCCAGGATCTTTCAGCAGCAAGGTAGCAGAGTAAGTGGAATGGAAATAAGTATAGAGGGCAAGGTGAAAAAAATTAAAAATTTTCTGTATATTTGTCTCTGTGTTGGGGGTGAAGGTGCAGAATAGGGGAAAGAAAATCATGTATAGCTTGTTAGCCTTAATAAATCCTTTGACTTCTCAAAAAATTAATAAGGGGAGATGGGGCATCATATCAGAGTCAGATGCATTTATTTAATTAAATCTAGAAGCATCACTATTTTTTTTTCAAGTTTTCACAGCAAAGCTCAGTGGCTCAGCTCTGATTTTCTCCTCTCAGTCTGAAATATACTGATGAATGGATAGGTGTAATGAGCTTGAGTTCAAGGTTTGTCCCTCTCTAGATTCTTTGACCTTCCCTTTAAGTACAGAATTCAGATTTCAGACCCTTCTTCCCTTATTCTTCTTATCTCAGTTAATGATTTAGAAGTGGACACATTCTTCTTACTCATTGTCTGTTTTCAAAATCAATAGGCCCTTCTACAATGACTTTTAAAAGTGGATTTATCTAAGAGATTTTGTAGTATAGAGAACTATTGCTTAGCTACAGTGGGAGAAATAACAAAAGTTTAACAGAAAATTTCTGTCTGCTTGCTTACTTTTAATTATTTAGTAAGGAGCCTCTTCAGCAGTCCTTGGTTGGCCTCTAGAATCACTGACTATATGGTGCAGGCCTGACAATTCGGTGCTTTCTGTAATGGGGCCCAAGTGGATTTCAATTCTTTTCTTAGCCCCTGCTCATTTATTTTTTTAAAGATGATGGTCATAATTTAAAAATAATTAATTTTCATGTACATTCTAAGCTTGATAGTATTTTTTGGGGGGATATATTGAATGTTGCTCAGAAGCCACTCCTGACTTGAGAGTCATTCTTAGCAGTGCTTGGTAGACCCAGACTTCCTTCCTGTTGTCTTCTTTTTGTGTGGACAAATAATATAACAGTTTGAGACTGTTTTAATTTCTTATTTGTAATATCCACTTGTGATTTCTAGTATAGACAGTTCTCATTAGGAAGGGGAGGGATCAGCATATAAATCCTTCTAGGTCCCCAGGATATTCCAAGGGGGTTGTAGGCAAAAGTTGTGTAAAGAAGGCAAGGTAGCAGGGTGGAAATGGGTGAGGGGCAGAGTGATAGATCAGTGGGGAGCGAGATTGCCTTGCACATGGCAGACCCGGGTTTGATCCCCAGCAACCCATATAGTTTCCTGAGACAGCCAGGAGTAATTTTGGAGTGGAGAGCCAGGGGTAAACCCTGAGCACCACTGAGTGTGGCTCCCAAACTCAAAAAACCAAAAACATAAAATGAAGGCAGAAGAAGAACAGCATGGGCTAGAGTGCCAACAGTCAGGCAGGAAGAACATGGGAAGGAAACAGATATCTGGCTAATCTGATTCATTATGCTCGCCAATCTATGGTGTGAGATGATATCTCGTTGTTTTGATTTGAATTTCCAGGACGATTAATGATGTGGAGCATTTTTTCATGTGCTTTTTGGTCATCTTTATTTCTTCTTCGTGGAAATGTCTGTTCATTCCTTCTTCCCATTTTTGGATAGCATTAGTTGTTTTGTTTTGTTTTTTTTTCTTGCTAAATTCTATCAGTGCTTTGTATATCTTAGATATAACCCCTTATCTGATGGGCATTGGGTGAATAGTTTCTCTCATTCTATGGGTAATCTTTATATCCTAATCACTGGCTCCTTCGAGGGCAGAAGCTTCTCAGTTTAATGTAGTTCCATTTGTTTATCTTTACTTCCATTTTCTTGACCAGTGATGTTTTGTCCTTGAAGATGTCTTTAGCATCAATGTCATGGAGTTTGCACCTTATGCAAACTCTATGCACTTCAATATAATGGAGTGTTCTGTCTATGTTTTCCTCTGTACTTTATGGTTTCAGATGTAATATCAACATCTATAATCCATTTTGATTTGACCCTTGTGCATGGAATTTAATAGAGGTCTGAATTCCCTTTTTTTTTTTGCATGTAGTTAACCAATTTTCCCAATACCACTTATTAAAGAGGCTTTTTCTTGCTCTACTTTTTATTTCTTACCCTTTTATCAAAAATTTATTAACCTAACCCTGATGGTCAGTCTCAAAATATTAAAGTCTGTTCCATTGATCTGAGAGTCTGCCTTTATTTGAATAACATGCTATTTTAATGGCTACTGATTTATAGTACAGTTTAAAGTTGGGGAAAATGATCCTTTCCATTTTCTTTCCCCCAGAGATTGCTTTAGCTATTTATGAAAATTTATTATTCCATATAAAGTGTTTACCTTTTTAAAAAATTGTCATGGGTATTCTTATAGAAAGTACATTATAATTTGTACAACACTTTGGGAAGTATTGCCGTTTTAATGATGTTAATCCTCTTGATCCAAGAACAGGGTATATGTATCCATTTATTTCTTGTCTTTTTTATTTCTAGATGCAGTTGACTCCAAGGTATTTGATTTTCTGAGGCACAATTGTGAATATTTTTTTTCTTTGTTGGTAATAATTCTTTCTTATGGGGCTGGAGAGATAGCATAGCAATAGGGCATTTGCCTTGCTTGTGGCCAACCTAGGAGGGACCCGTTTCAATTTCTGGCATCCCATTTGTTCCCCTAGCCCAGTGGTGGGCAACCTTTTTTTTTCAACTGAGCCAAATCTCGCCAAAATCACGATTACAATTTATTTTGAGAGCCACATTTTTTTCTGTTGTTCTTTTGTTTTTGGGTCACACCCGGCAGCACTCAAGGGTTACTCCTGGCTCTATGCTCAGAAATAGCCCCTGGCAGGCATAGGAGACCATATGGGATGCCGGTATTCGAACCACTGTCCTTCTGTGTGAAAGGCAAACACCCCACCTCCATGCTATCTCTCTGGTCCCGAGAGCCACATTTTTAAAACCAAAAATACATAGGATGGTACACTGTTTTTAGTTTCAATAAGCTTTTATTGAGAATATTCTGCATGCAAGTATCCACATAGGTCGGGAGGATACAAATAACACAACTAATAAAACAAAAACTTTAGATCAATATTATTTATTGATAACGTTAAATTCCGTAAAATTTACCTTACAATGTAGAGAAAATTACATCCTGACAATGACTGACAAAGTCACGAACACTAATGTGAACATTGGCCTTGCATTTCCTTGGATAGTTTGAGTTAAGTCAGGTTTCTATGTGGTTTTTAATTTTAGGCACGATTTCAGGTTCTCATCGATGAGACAATATCTCAATTTACTCTTGCTAAGATTCATGCTTGAAAATTATTGTTTGCATAAATATGTAGACCCGAACAAGGAAAGAACAGCAAACACAAGCTTTTTTAGTTAATTGTATGAGTCAGGAATATTATTCCAGGTGTTAAAAATCAACATATCTTCCTTCTCCAGGTCTTTCAAAGCAGACCACTTGTGCTGTGAACTAAGTTCACATTTGTGTTTCTTCAATCTTTCTAAATTAGCACAAAGACATTCAAATTTCGAGCTCCACAGTTGTTTTTTTTTTTTTAATTCCGTTACAGTGGCATCCAGAGGTTTTTTTTTTTTTTTTTTTTTTTTTTAACAAAGGCCAACATCGCTTTGCTGTTTCTGAAATCCTGAAATCTCTTGAGAAAAGCTTCCTTCATATTTAAAAGTGCTGTTTTAAAATAAGTAATGTCAATATCAGAATTATTTTCTTGGTGATGTTTCAACAGGCTTGGAAAGTGAATCAAAATTTCTCTGTCAAAATCTTGAGCAAAAACAGATAATTTGTTTTCAAACGAAATAACTTCTTCTAACATCGAAAAAATTGTGTTTCCTTTCCCCTGTAGTTTATGATTAAGCTGATTTAGATGTGAAGTAACATCCACCATGAAATACAGTTTTTGAATCCACTGATTGTTAATTCTGGATAGTGAACACCCTTCTCAAGAAAAAATGCTTTGATTTCTGATAATAAGGAATCAACATTTCAAAATGTTTCCTCTTGATAACCAAAATGTGCTGAAAATTTGAAACCCTACAATATGGAGATGAAATAGGTAAAAGAGAAAAACCTTTTAACAATCTTTAAAAGCAAGAACAGTTGCAGAGAAAAGTAGTGATTTCACTGAAAGGAAAAAAAATTTTTATTGACATTTTAGTGGTGCTGCAAGAAACCAAACTAAAATACACACAAAAACAAAAATGGCACTTTGTTAAAGGCATATGATATCATATCATAAAGGAATTATGATAGAGTGCCTGAAACATTTTAAAAAATGATTTTTTATTTAAGCATATTTGTTACAAAATTACTCATACTTGCATTTCAGTCATAGAATGTACACCACCCTTCACCAGTGAACTTTCCCCATCACCAATGTCCCTTGTTTCCTTCCCCTTCACCCTCCTCTGCCTATGTCAGAGGCAGGCATTTTGCTTTATTCCCTTTATCTCTCTTTTCCTTTATGACACTGAGGTTTGCAAAATTTTCTTTATGACACTGTGGTTTGCATGTCACTTATCCATTTCCAGCATCCAGTTCTTGTCCAGAGTGATAAATTCCAACTATCAATGTCATAATGTACCTTTCTCTATTCTAACTGAACTCACCACTTTTATGGCAAGCTTCCTATCATGGACTAGTCCTTCTGTCCCTCATCCTTATTTTCTCTAGACATTATTACCATATTGCCATTTATTATTCTTATATGCCACAAATTATTATTCTGTGTCTGCACCTCTCCTTCTGACTCATTTCACTCAGAATAATAATCTGATGTCTTGATGTATGTACAGATGATACACTGTACATGGCTCAGTGTTTTTGTAACACCCATACATTGTATCCACTCATTGTATGATAGACTGGATTAAAAAACTCCCTGCTGAACTAAACTCTGTGACAGATGACACAGTAAAGATAATTTGTGAAATTCACAATTGTGATCAAATCCAGGTTATTCACCACCTTGGGTGAGAGTATGGATGCTCACTACTAGCATCTTCTCCATGAAGAAGTGAAGTAGCTGTTCAGAGGAAGGGTGCTCTTTCGCCTTGTTGGCAAGAGGGAAGAAGTAGTGCAGTTCCTGTGAGAGCAGAACTCTGACTTTGTACAGCCCCAGTTGGACAAGGAATGGGTAGCTAAGCTTGTGTATTTGGCAGACATTGTTAATTTTCTCTATGAACTTAATATTTCTCTGCAGGGGAGTTTTACAAGTATTTTTTACAGTGAGACATAAGGTGGATGTGTTCAAAAAAGAATCTGATTCTGGGATAGCTATGTCTGAGAAGGAGATATTGAAATGTTTCCACTCTTGCAAAAAATTTCTGATTGGCACTTATATTATGCAGAAAGTCATAATCAATATGAAAAACAGCATTTAAGGGCATTAGCTCACAATTGTAATCATGAAGACTCTGAATATGAGAATCCATGGAAAAGAAAACTCTCAGTTGAGAATCCCTTCATGGAAGATGCCCACTCTTGTGCAAAATAAAATATGTGTTTTACGATCACTCCAGGCACTGTATTTCTAAACCCCACCCAATCTGGTCTGAAGAAGCAGGGTAGCAGGAAAGAAATAATAAACCAAGCTAGCCAGGAAAGGATGATCATGGAGTCCATGGCCTTTTACCTTGTACTCTCTGCCTCGAGCCCAAAAAGCTAGAACACCTCTTTCTTTATTAAAACCAATTCCTCATACCAGGAGGCTTCAGGTCAAGAGAGAGAGACAAAAATACATATTCAGTGGGCTTTTACATATCAAAGTAAGAGGTTTAAGAAAGGATGACATTGGGGAACACCTTTGTTTAGGGTTGATACTGGGTATCATCTTATACTCTTGGAGCCCACTGTCAGACCTGCACACAGGGTGCGCACGGACAGAGGCTAGGAGCAGAGTTCTGACTCCTGGAGCTACAGACACAGAAGAGCCACATTAAAAGTGTGAAGAGCCGCATGTGGCTCACGAGCTGCAGGTTGCCGACCACTTCCCTAGCCTGCTAGGGGCAATTTCTGAGTGCAGAACCAGGAGTGTCCCCTGAGCTCTGCTGGGAATGGCCCAGAAACCAATCAATCAATGAATCAACCAATAAATGAAGATTAAAATAATCTAGAAAGCCTGTCTAGAGTACAGGCCAGTGTGAGGTGGGGACAAGGGACACTTGGGACATTGGTGATGGGAATGTTGCACTGGTGAAGGGTCTTTTTTATATATAAGATGATAAACAATAACAAAAAAGGAAAAAATAATCTTTCCTCTTTCATTATTTACATACAGAAAAACAATTTTTCTGTACAAATTTTTAGCCTGTCACTTTAATATATAAATCTACTGTTTCTATAAGCTTTTTTATAGAGTCTGAAACAGGACTCACTTCATTCTTCAAAGAGATGTATAATAATCTTTGAAAAATCATGTGTATATTGGCTGTACAGTTGAAAATGGCAATTCTATTAGGAGGGTTGTCCAGGTCCTTGCCCTGTCAAAGTCACTTCAGGTGCATCCACCACTCACAACTGCAGATTCATCAATGGCTCAGCCTCACCATTTAACCATTTAACCATTTAACCACTAATATTTGCCAAACCAGCCAAAACTCCAGGCATGCTAATATTTGGGCTGACATCACCAGAACTTTTTGGAGTGAGTGCAGACAGGCATCCTTTCCCCATCCCCTGCCTTCTTGTACTTCCAGAAGCCCTGGCAGCTGAAATGTCACCCTACAAAAATAGCAATATCAGCCACAGGGCTTGAAAATGTGGTCTTGCAACAACTCCATTTTTTTCAATATTGTCATCTCAGTAGGAACACACCAATTTATATATCAACATAGATTCAAAGCCACCTAATGTTCAGAAACAAAACAAATCAACTAGCAACAATTTGCTTAGCAAACCTTCTGACAAGGACCTCATTTTAACAAATTTTCTTATAGCTATACTTAAAAATAATTTTATTACCACTTACCTATAAATGAGCACTATAAAATATATTACATTATATTTTTTCATGCCTGGTGGTGGGGTAGGTTTGGGAATGATTGGGAATCCAGAGACAATAGTAGAAAGAATTTTACACTGAGATATTGGTCTTAGAACAAATGTATTACAAGCAACAATATAATATGTGGTCTTTTAAAAAGAGTAATAAGATATAATGGTACTATTATTTCTAGTTTTAAAATTTATTTTATTAAATAAAATAATAAATATCTAGTGGAAACCAGGAGACTATATGGGGTGCCAAGCATGCAAGGCACAAATTACCCACTGTACTATTTCCCCAACCCTCTTTTATTTCTGTAACAAAGGTAGTGCATTGATTTATTAAGATTGTCAGGTGCTAAATTTGAATTTTGGCTTTGTTCCCTAGCTTGATTCATGTCTTTTTTTAAATAACTTTTTTGTTGTCATAGCTATTTATTTATTTTAAATCAACCAATCAATTATTAATTCATTATTATTAATTATTGTTCATTTTGTGTTGTTTTTTTTTTGTCACACCCAGCAGTACTGAGGGTTCACTTCTGGCGGGCTAGGGAGTATATAGGATTCTGGGAATTGAACCTGAGTCTGCCACATTCAAAACAATTGTCCTGCCTGCTGTATAATTGCTCTGGTTAATTTTCAAACACCAATCTCACCACCAGGGTGACCTTATCTTCATCAGTATCTCCAATCTTCAACCCACCACCATAGGCTACCTTCATGCCAGCACAAACAATTTTATTTCCTATTGCTTGTTACAACACAAAGGCAAGTGAAATTATTAAAACTTCGATCAACAGAGGCCAATTTGAAATGATTGTTATTGCTCTCCACAGTGTCCCTTAAGTGTCCCTGTCTAAGGATTTACTGAGCTGTGGTTGGTGTTAGTTGAGACATCTGTGTATTGGTTCACTCAGGTTTATAGATTATTATGTAACTTCCCCATCAGATTTCCTGTGATACTATTGGGCTAACACTACTATAAAAGATTGAGGTATCATGCACTTTATAGATCTAAAACAAATTTGATGGCTTGAAAGTTTGAAAAGATTAAGTCAGGGAGCTGGATTGTTTCTGTTAGAGGGTATGGGGGTGACATTGGTCTGCTGTAGTTCATGCAGAAAGGGTAATCTGCTTCTCTTCTTTCTGAGAATTCCCAGAAATATCAGCCCAGACCAAAATACCTGGATATTATTTTTTTCAATTTAGATAAATTCTTACAGAATTAATGTGTACTTAATTATCAAAATAACTGAATTATCTCTGGTATACAGTCTTTTTTGTTTGTTTGTTTTTTGGGCCACACCCAGTGACGCTCAGGGGTTACTCCTGACTATGCGCTCAGAAATCACTCCTGGCTTTGGGGACCATCTGGGATGTCGGTTCATCCTAGGTCAGCTGCGTGCAAGGCAAACACCCTATTGCTACGCCTCCGCCCCTGGTGTACGTCTTTCAAAAACGGTGTACATATAGGTAAACAAATCCTTCCTACAGATGAGAACAAAACTTGTCAGCATATTAAAATGACTTTGGAATGTAGAAAAATTCCAATTCCAAAGCTCCAGAACAGACTTATAAAATCAGAATCTTTAGAGATGAGGCTTAAGCTCCGGCGGTTTAAACTTTCCCAATACTTTTTTATTTAAATTAAACATGTAAAAAAAAATAACCTCGGTGGCTGTAGAGTTAGTATACCAGGTAATTATATGAATGAACTATGAATGAACCTTATCCCAAATGAGACCCAATGAGCACTGCCAGAAAAATATGTTTCAAGCACCTCAACCAAGGTTGTGTGATCTTATAGAAACAAAGAAAAAAGTGTGTGTGTGTGTGTGTGTGTGTGTGTGTGTGTGTGAATTTTCAAGTCAGAAGTTGGATTTCTGTTTATTTTTTCCGTGTTTTTTTTTTTTTTTTTTTTTTTTTTTATCTTAATTTTGGTAGTGCTTAAGGCTTACACTTGACTCTGTATTCAGGGACCACTTGTGGGAACTATCTAAGATGCCTGGGATCAAACCCAGGCAAACCAACTTTCCCCAGACTGCTGGAGCTATTCCAGGCATCTCTACTCTCGTAGATGTTGCTCCCAGCTTTGCATGGTGAATCCAGGATCAAACCTAGGTGTATCAGAATTTGGCTCTCTAGAATGACTTGGTTCTTTTGTCATGTATGTATTATTCATTGTTGTTTTGGAAAGAATATCCTCAGTTTTTCTGTCTCCTTATTTGCTCCTCTTAACTTCTCTTCCTTGCTAAAAACATGCATAATCAGGATCTTTAACAAATTCTAGGCAAAAAAGAATACAAATATAATAGCACAATAATATACATCAACACTTCTGGTTAAATACTCTTGTTTCAAAAACACCAACAGGTGGATGAGTGGAGGAGAAGCAAGAGTGCCGCAGTGTTCTCTTTTGATAAAGTGAAGCAAAGATGCCAAGCAGCAGCAGTTCAAGGTGAAAAAAAAAGTGGAATGTCGGTCGACTTATTAAACATGTTGACTCCTTAAAATGATCTGTCTTCATTTTAATCTAGGGAAATAAAATCTTCAAATCCTAAGAAGTTTCTCTGCAATTCCCAAAAAGCTGCATCGAGGCAGAAGGCCAAAAAGAGTACCGGGACTACTACACTGCTTCTCCGTGCAGTCATCTCCAGGATACTTTCCCTTCGTCAGATTCTTTTCTGCAGAGCAGTTACAGCTAGCTCCAGCGCGCACTGCTCTTCCGGCACCAGGAGCCCAGAAGCGCCTGGCTTGGTATCCTCCCATAGAGCAGGGACTAGGCCTGGGACGCGCATGCGCAAGCGCGTGCGCATTCGACAAGAAGGGCGGGCTCAAACTGAGGAGGTGGGGCAAACACCAGGAGTCAGTATCCTATTGGCTCTTTTTTCCATATTCCCCGCCCCTCCCCGAGCGTTCGAGACGGCGGGGCGGGCCACGTCAGGCAGCCGGCGCGGGGCTGATCTTGTGGCAGAAGGGAGGTAAGCGAAGCAGCGCCGGGGCCGGCGGCTGGCTGGCTGGCTGGTTAGCTGGGTGGTCATTGCGCGCTGCTCAGACTGCTGGATCTCTGCTGCAGGCGACTTGTCCTAGATTCTGCGGAGAGTGGCTGAGGCTCTGCGGGACTGGGGCTGTTGTGGGAGAAGGGGCAAATGGAGCATGTGGCTGCAGGGCCGCGCCATAGTGTGGGGCTGTCTGTTGCCCACGTTCTGTCTGCCCTAGGTAGGGACTCTGCTCCCGGTGGACGAGGCATCTGCTCCCGAGAGCTCCAGGATGCCCGGGTGGGGGCCCTGGTGGGTGTCTGCGGTGGGCCTGAGTGGGATCCTGAACGGGAATTGATCCCGCATGATCCTTGCAGACTTAACCTGCAGCAGCAGGTTGCAGTTATTCCACTTGACCCGGTTCCCTTCTCGAGTTCATTCAATCCAGCAGAGGATTCCTTCCAGCCGCATTTTGCCTAGCCAGGGATGAAATGATGGCTTGCTTATTCTTCACGACTGACTTGATCTTGTCCACTTTGATGCCAGGACTATGGGTCTCTGAGCAGGGCCTGTTTTCCTAGCTAGATCCATTTCTGTGTGTCCATGTATGTCTGTTATGTGTGTGTCTATTTCTGTGTGTCTATGCATGTCTGTTATGTGTGTGTCCATTTATGTGTCTATCTATGTTGTGTGTGTGTGTGTGTCTGTGGTTGGGTGGTTTGGAATATCTGCAACATCTATGCAGATATTTTGCAGAGTTGGCAGTTGTGTTGCTCCTGCACTCCAATTTTAGCTATAGCAGCCCGATTCCCCCCAGTTTAATTCCTGAATTAGGCGTTTTGTTTTTTTGTTTTTTGTTTTTGAAAAGCAATGAAATGATCAAATTGAGCATCACGCAATCATTTATCTATTAAAGTTTTTTTTTTTTTGGAGAGGGCATGGATTACTTGGTGGTTGTATATGTTTTCCCAGCCCTTTCTTCTACTTTGCCACTTATATTGCCAAGATTGAAGATGGCATTTTGCTGTTTATTTAGATTTAGGTATAAGAATTTATCAGCCTATATCAGAGGTTAGAACTATTCTGAGATCTCATTCTCAGTGTCTTATTTTTCAAACCTTTCATAAGCTTTTGATCATGATTTCCCTGAGACAAAATCCAAGTGGAAAGGCCCCATTTTAGGCACCTCCTTGTTAAATGACATGGTTTAGATTAGTAGTCTATAGTTTTGAAATGTTCAAGGAGAGGAGGGGCGGTAGCATGCCTACTGAAAGGTGCTTGCATTTGAGAAGTGATCGTTTTAAAAACACAGGATGTATTTTATGTTATATTTTTGTCTTTCTATTCACTGTCTTTTTGATTAGCAATCAAGGGAGTGTTTACGATTATGACCCACATCTACTTTCTGCATACAAAGCACAATGACTCATCTAAAATTTCAAGAGCCTTATTTATGAAGGGTGATATCAAGACAAATGGATGAAATGCAGTCAATGCATTTGAATTGCTTTGGTAGATTAGTGACTGCTAAAACCTCTCCTCTGGCTATTTATTTTCTTGGCTAGTGCTAGTTGGGGTTATCTGTCTAATGTCTATGTTAACATTTAGTTACTCAACGTCCTGAGTTTTAACTGATTATTGCAGCTTGTTCAGAATTGATAGCAAGATGAATATATTGTTAGTTTGATAACAAAAATGCCAGGGATGGAATGGTATTTTAATATGTTATTTAGATGGCATTACTAGTGAACCATTTGATCTTTCTAAAGGTGAAAATGATTTAGAAAATAGTTCTACTGAAATACAATATTTATATAATCAAGAGAATAGTTTTTGGAACGTTGTTCTCACACTAGTGGGCAGATTATTAAGGCTTTGGAAAATTAAAAAAAATTAGAACTTTCCAAATTTTGCTTCCCAGAACCACCATAGCTGCATAGCTGTTGGGGTTAGGTGGTGCTCACATATGGGAGGCTTACACTTTTACTATCTTTCTGGTCCAGGATGTCACACAATCCACGGCCCCTTTTTAGAACTTTATAATTCTAGAAATGGACCAGATCATGATAGGAAGATTGAGGAAAATATGTCAAAGAGTGCAGGAAAAAAAAATCAAGTGGATTCTTTTCTACTTTAACATTTGAGGAACAGGGCCGGAGAGATAGCATGGAGGTAAGGCGTTTGCCTTGTGTGCAGAAGGTCAGTGGTTTGAATCCCGGCATCCCATATGGTTCCCTGAGGCTGCCAGGAGCGATTTCTGAGCATAGAGCCAGGAGTAACCCCTGAGCGCTGTCGGGTGTGACCTAAAAAAACCAAAACAAAACAAAAAAAAACCAAAAAAACCTCCAAAACAAAAAAAAAAAACCATTTGAGGAACAAAAGCACAATTATGGGTGCCAGTACGATAGTACAGCGGATAGGGCATTTGCCTTTTACGTAGCTGACCCCGGTTTGATCCCTGGCAACCCATATGGTCCCCAGAGCTTGCCAAAGGTAGTTTCTGCATGCTAAGCTAGGAGTAATCCTTGAGCACCACCGGTGTGATCCCAAACTAAAAATAAATAAATAAAAAAATATGCTTCATCATGGTGTTAAATAAAGATATTTAAAAAGAGAAAGGACGGGCCGGAGAGATAGCATGGAGGTAAGGCGTTTGCCTTCCATGTAGAAGGACTGTGGTTCGAATCGTGGCATCCCATATGGTCCCCCGTGTCTGCCAGGAGCAATTTCTGAGCCTAGAGCCAGGAGTAATGCTTGAGCGCTGCCGGGTGTGACCCAAAAACAAAACAAAACAAACAAAAAAAGACTAAATTTGGAAGAATTATGAGAAAGCAATAGTGTAAAGTGATCTGTAATAAAAATGTACTCTTTATAAGAGTCAGAATGATAGTATTTGGGGTACTGCCTGGCAATGCTGACCTGGAGTTTGAAACCGGGCACCCCAAATGGTATCCCGAACCCACTAGGGACAAATAATGAGTGCAGAGCCAGGAATAATCCCTGAGCATTGCTGAGTATTGCTCCCTCCCCCCAAATTACTCTTCATTGGTCTTTATAAAATTGATCTCTTTTAATTTATTTTATTTTATTTCATTTTATTTCTTTATTGCCATACCTGGCA